>NC_041061.1:21060647-21332878 GCF_900634775.1 Gouania willdenowi | reverse complement strand
AAAAAAAAAACGAAGGATGTGCCGATCCGATTACGTGATCTTAAATCGAGACCGATTTTCGTGTGTGCGAGATTAGACCATCCTACCGCGGTGGAGCTGGCCCCCCCACCTCACGCAAAACTCTGTGAAAATTATCTCAATCGTTTGTGCTGAGTTAGTGCTAGTTTGTGCTGAAAGGATTATTGTTTGATCTGCTTTCGATTTTTTAGATATAACAAGTTTATCATAAGGTGATGACATCACTCAGCCCCCCACAACGTCCAAATTGAACAAAAATGATCTCAGTCGTTCGTGCTGCATTAGTGCTGGTTTGTGCTGAAAGAATGACGCTAATACTTTACATGATCTGCACCTACAATGCCAACAAAATTCAATTGTCATACTTTTCATCAAGAAAAACCTACATTTTAATCTGTGAAACGAATCTGTTGGGTATTTTAAGATGTAGCACAATTTTTTTATATTAGACATTTTTAAGGTTATTTAATCTCGCACTAAAGTCTAATGTGAATTTTTTTTAATTTTTGCTTGATTGATCAAGCCACGTCACAGAAGTGCTCTGTTTAGGGTTGAATGTTAAAATAAGGTGAATAAAATAAATAAGGGACATCCTGGATCTGTTTTTTTGCTGTTCTTTATCTTTTTAATGGATTGTAGAAGTATCGGTCGGGGCTCGGTATCGACCGATTCTCAAAATCAAAGGACTCGGAGGCAAAAAAAATCGGGACATCCCTAATGAAAAAAAAACAAAAAAAAACAACTTTCCTTTCTCCGTAATTCAGAACGCTTGTACTGTACTACTGTACTACTACTAGCCAGGGAAAACAACTTCAAATAACTCACATTTCATCCTTCAAAGTCTATTAATGTACAGATTACACTCTTTATTTTGACCTGCTTTAATAACACTTAAAAATCCCCTATTGAGTATAATGCCATGTTGGCAAGCTATGAGCTAGCTACTGTCACACTCGATACATGCGGCAGCAGAGAAAGCTAATCTGATGGTTTATCCCAGAGCGAATCACATGAAACTGCTCGAGAGTTAAAACTAAGAGGCCACTAAATAGATAACAGCTGGATTGGGCATATGTGAATCACAACTAGTAAATGGTAAAGATGGCCAGAAGCACTTGACTGCCAAAGTTGAGACTCCAGAGAGGCTACAATATTCACATTTATGAGGTCTCTGAAGTCATTAAGCTCCGTGACCAATAAAATAAAAATGGTTTCCAAAATCATGGAGATACTTGGCTGCTTTACAGATTAAAGGAAGTGATGTTTTAAATGACTTCTTTGAAACTGTCACCAGTGTACACACAAGCCTTCTAAAGTCTCTTTGTTTCAAAGAAAAGAGACGTTTAACCCAACATAATTGCATAGGTAGGTCGAGAAAGAAGAGTCCCAAGAAAGGGAAATGCTTGGATTCAAACCTTTGTGTCATTACAATAACATTTCCATTACTTGTTTCAAAGCTACTTCCTTTTTGGAGATTAAAAACTTAAAAATGAAAGGCGTCATCTTTAAAGAAGAAATGCCCTGAGGTAATAATATAGACCCAGATTTCAAATAGTTACCAAAGGTTGGTATAACAAAAATTAATAATCAAGTATTCACAAGACCAGCAAGGGTTTTTCAACCTTTTTTTTTTTTTTTTTTACATCAAAGGAATCCCGTTGCACAGCATCATCAAAAAGTACTAAATGGCACAATGTAGCCTAAAAACAAGTTCAAAATGAGGCACTAGTTGAATTTAAACACCACTTAAGATACTCATTGTGAGTTTTAGGAGCTTAAAGAGATTATTAACACACCTGTCAAGGATCCCGTTTTGGCCGGGAAACTCCCGTATTTTACCCCTCTTTACCGCCATCTTCCCGTATTATTATTTTCCCGTAAATATCCCGTATTTGAATGTAATAAGAATAGCCTCACGAGAACTGCCACCTGAAATGGCCTGAGTGGCAGTTCTCACGAGATTAGTGCAGACAGCGGCAACAAACCCGGAAACAACTCAGAATAGAGATGAATGAATGAAGACGTTCCGGCAAAAAAAACAAAGAATTCGTGTAAATACATTGTGAAATGTGACAGAGAGTTTATCTTCCGAAAGAGCAGCAGGATGGGACACAGTTACACGTTCTGTTAAATTAATAACTGATTTTTTAGCGTCTACCACGGGGGAAGTAAGTCAGCATGAAAAATCAGCCAATCACAAGCTCCACAAATATACACTGCTTACAAAAAGTGTTAAAGTATGTAAAGTCTGTAATAAATGTGTCTAATAAGTCATTAGTGAATACCAGAGAACCACATGAGTGAGCATGAGAAACTAAATGAAAATATGTAATGAAAATAAAATGTTAATCTTTAACTTAAAGACAAGCAACGTGAATTTAACAGTAAATATACAATGTGTTGACTTGTATATGAACTGTAAGTATATTGAATGAACACATGTGCCTCATATACCCAATTAGTTTGCTATTTAGGCTGTTTTATAATTTAGGAATTAGGGCTGGGCGATATATCGAGATTCAAGATGTATCGAGTTTTCTATTTTGGCGATATAGAAAACATATTGTGCAGCTGTTTGTTAATAAATGTCGACCAACCAGATTCTAATCACATAATTGTATTTAGTAAGTGGTTGACAAGTTGCTATTTTAGATTTCTTGTACACCTATCTTATAATATAAGGAATACTGGAGCTTGGTTGGGCGGGTGGGACGGCTGGTAGTGGACGCCAGAAAAATTCCCTTATTTTCAAATCCAAAACTTGACAGGTATGATTCGTAACGTAAATGACATTTCAAATGCATCACATCATAGCCGACCAATCCGATTAAACGTAATGCACCACGCCAAAACAAACAAAACTCTAGAACATCTGTTTTGTAGTTCATAAATTAATTTATTGTATTTTTATTAAAAACAAAAAAAAAAAACATTTTGACAAACCTTTTATTTTGTAAAGATGCCTTTGTGGAAGAAAAAAAATTAAGTTCCAATTACGCAAGATTTGGTCTCTTACTTTTGAAATTTAAACATGAGATGTTTACTGTATTCAAGGGAACCGTGGCAATATTTATTGCCAAAATAAAGGTGGGGGGTGAAAGTAACTGGTAACTTTTACTTTGAGTACTATTTAATTGAGCTACTTTTTACTTGTACTTGAGTATTTTATGTATGACTCACTTGTGCTTGAGTACAATCTCAATCAAGTAATGGTATTTCTACTTCAGTACTTTAGTTAGATATATTGGTATATTATAGTTCACGTGGTGAGTTTCCATCGACATGAACTCACCTCATTACTGCTCCACGTTTGCACATCGGTCCATTTAAAGCTTTTTATGGTCATTTTTTTTTTTTTTTACTATAACCAGACTTCAGAGCAGAATCCAATTTAAACTTTTTTTCTATTTAGTTTTCTTCTTTGGTTGGTGCAATATATTAACAGTGAATCCCTTAAACTGTAAACCAAAAACTGAGCACACACTTTCCAACTGAGGATGGGCCTGCTTTATAGGTAGCCTGAACCTGAAGCCCCTCCCTCAGACAAACCAAACACAATCCAAAATCAATTAACTCAATAACCAAATAAATTCCCATAAACAACATACAAAACAACAACACATGAAATATCCAAGCATTCATAATGAATTAATATAAATCAATTCACCTCCAATGTTTTTTTTAAATCCATAACAAATAAAATTATACAAACACCCCTGTACAGATGATTTGTTCCAACACCAGCCCACCAAACACCCCTATTTATATGACTTGGTTTAGTCCCTCTGGTTTCCTGAAACCAGGAAGTGCTGCTGGATGATATTTCTACAAATAAACGGTAGATGATTTTAACTGTCTGTGTGTGCTGTTGTCCTTTGTTGAATCCTGAGGATAATATAACAGATGAGGAATTGAAATCACATTATAAAACAGGGCAATATGGTGGTGAGCTAGCTGGCTAACAAACAAACAAACAAACAAACTTACAAACAAACAAACAAACGACGTTGTTTGAACTGTAACACGGTTATTGAAAAAAGTAAAAGTACTTTGGTTACATAATACTTAAAGTAAAAGTCAAGTTACTGGTGTAAAAACCTACTCGAGTAAAGTAAAAAAATTGCTTTTTTTGGGGGGGGGGGGGCATATCTCCCATGCAATAAAAAAAATGAAAAGACATGTATACAGATCAACCTAGGTTATTTTTTTTTATTATTATTATAAACAAAAGAAATGCAGTGTACTTTTGATGACGGTTGTCTGTGAAATTGACATTTTGCTTGTTAATAATGCAATAAAGTATATATACAATATATATATATATATACACAAATATAAAAGTTTTGCAGTTATGAAGCAGGTGACAAGGACATGGAAACAACAAATCTCACCCAAAATAAATATTTGGTTTAGAACGAAAACTTTAGATGATGAAAAAAAATAACAATAACAATTAGAGATAACTTGCAAAACATGAATAAAATTTAGTAAAATAGGCTAAGTAGACTTCACAATTACTTAGTTTCATTAAAAGATGTGTGACAAAAAGGCACTTTTTTATTTATTTGTTTATTGCTTCTCTGTTTTGTCTGTTTTGTGTTATATATACAAAAAAAAAAAGTTAGTGTACTTTTGATATCAGTTGTCTGTGAAATTGACATTTTGCTTCTTAATTAATGCAATAAAGTATATATATATATATTAGTTAAAGTACCTCAAAAAAAAGAACTTAATACAATTAGGTTAGTAGAATATTTTCTATAACTTTGAACATGAAGTACTTCATCTATTTTATTACTTTGAATGCTCAGGTTTAAAGTTTCTTATTACCTATGCTTACAAATGTCTGAGATATCTTACATTTTAAATCTATTGTATCTTTTCTTAGCCCCTCTACCTGCTGTAAATACATATGAGCCAACTCTCCGGTTAAGAAACTTCAATTTCTATGTAAGTATGATTATATGTTATTATTGTATAACTCCAACCTGAAACCTAACAGCTGTATTGGACTTGGGTTCTGAGTGGGTGTATCAGAGCGAACCAAAGCCATGCCATCATTTCCCCTGCAGGTCAGATCTGTGTACAATCAGCAGGTTGTCTCTGCCATTTAAAGCTCAAATGCTTGTTTTGTTTGCCCTCATTTGCATCGAATTGGCTTCCTATTTGCCTCCCTCTTTCTTTCTGATTTGGCTCCTAGCAGATGGCTTTCATTACTTTCCCAATGATTCATGAAGATTGAATTTGATCGAGGTTCCAGTCCTGCGCATAAATTAAGAGCCATCATGTCCACTGGGATCCAACTAGACAGATTTCTATTTGGCCCCCTTCCATTGTGCCTAGCTTACAGCCACTCGCACTTTGCAAAGTTTGAGCACGTGAAACAATTCAACGCGTACATAGATCAGGATGTGAGTTTTAAGGCAATTTACCGCTCCAGTGGAGGGTGTGTCTTTGTTATTTGATGTTCATTTAATCCAGAAAAGAAAAAAAAAAAAAAAAAATGAAAAGAATGAAAACTGCAGGCCAAATCTGATGCAACGAGCCATTAAGCGGAGAATATTAACATAACACTCGGATTGTTGCACAACCGGAGCTGGGAACATAACTTTCATATCAAGTGACTTCTGTTTTTGAATTAACGTCTGCTTCCAAAGCTGAATGTCAACGAAGACTGTGAGGTAAATATAATTGATACGATTTAATTTGATTTGTGTGAGAGTGTGTGTTCACGTGCAACAAAACACACAGAAATGTCACCTGAATTATGTTTTATCAAAAAGTAGGCGTGTCTCACCAGTGGGGGATGCGACATCAAATAAAATTCCCCCCTCACTTTTTACAGAAGGGATTCATTGTGATCAAGCCAATCACAGCCAGAACATTTGACAAAGCCGACGTTCCGAGAAAGTAAACAGAGTTAACAGCTGCGTTTCCATTACCCTTGGAAATGCGCAAAATCTAAATAGCGCAGTAAAAACTGGTAACGGAGGCACCTGAATTGCGAAAAAACACTCAAATATCGCTAAGAAGCTTTGACGTTTTCATGAGGAGGAATTTCTGACGTTTTGATATTGAAATATGTTGCAAAAGCACCATGGGAACACTTATTCAATTCAACTTTATTTATATAGCGTGAATTTACAACAAAGTCATCTCAAAGCGCTGAACAAAATATACGTCAAATAAATTACGCAAATACACGTCACAGAAAGTGACGTAGCTGGTCACATGACCACTGCTTTTCGAAAAAACATGGCGCGGTACGTGTAAACAGAAAAGGACACCGGGACATTTCTTAGCGTTATACTTTCAAATTATTAGTGCCACATTAAACAACAAAGGAATGCGAAGAGTTATAAGAAGGTTCTGAGCGTCCGTCTTTCTGCAGCGAAGTATCGCGGGATGAGATTTCACAGGAGTTACGAGACTCCTGCACAAATCAATAGAAACACGTTCAAAGCGCATTTATACTTTGTCGCTTTTATTTTGCGAAAATCTGTAATGGAATCCCAGCTAGTGACTAAAGAATGAGTAACGGGTGGCAAAAAATGGTCCAAAGGTGACAAAAAAACGTGGCAAGAAAACAGTGAAAGGTGACAAAAATGAGCCAAAAGCAGTCAAGAGTTGCAAAAATATGACAACAAAGAGGAAAGTATGTACAGTATATAATGGCAAAAGGTAAAGTAAATGAGCAAAATGTGGCAAACAATAGTGAAAAGGAGCAAAAATGTGGAACATAATGAGTCAAAATGTGGGGAAAAATTAAGGAAACGAGTGTTATTTATTGGGAAAAAGGAAGTTTATTTGGATGAAAACTTGCAAAAATACACAAAAATGAGGAATACTGTAAGTGAAAAGGAAGCTAAAATCTGCACCTGCATCCTCACTCGCATTTTCTTCAAGAAATGCAAATATTCTATTTATTTATTATTCCTCAACATGATAGGTCAAATTCAGAGCCAATTTTCATTATAGGGCAACATTGTATATGATATCACATTATTATGTTTATTTAACTGTGCAGCAGTAGGGGGTACATGGCTTCAGGTTAAATGTCTGAAGGGGTACGCGACTGTGGAAGGTTCGGGAACCACTGATCTACCTAATTATGAATGGTTATAATTTCTATCAAACTGATTGTTAGATAAACTTAAGATTGAAGAAAAATTAGAGGATATACTGTATAACAGGTGTTTTCAGGTTTGAGTTTAAGAGATTTAAAACAGCAAGAATCTGTGAAAAAATTTACAAATTGAATTAGATGGCACCTTCTTAAGCACACTTTTTCTTGTTATACTAACTATATTCTTTCGTATAATGATTATCATCTTGTGGGGTGGCAGTCACCCAGTGGTATCTGTCATTGTGCCCTTGGGCAAGGCACTTCACCTACATTGCCTAGTATGAATGTAGTGTGTGAGTGAGTGTCGGTGGTGGTCGGAGGGGCCGATGGCGCACTATGGCAGCCTCGCTTCCGTCAGTCTGCCCCAGGGCAGCTGTGGCTACAATAGTAGTTTACCACCACTAAGTGTGGAGTGAAAGAATAATGCCTTAATTCTGTAAAGCGACTTTGAGTGTCTATGATAAAGCGCTATATAAAACTAATGTATTATTATTATTATTATTATTATTATTATTATTATTATTATTATTATTATTATTATTATTATTATTATTTTAAAGCTGCCGGGAATGATAAGTAACTTTTTTTTTTTTTTAATGAAAGATAAAAACATAGCATAGCAAAATGGACAAAAATGAGGAAAAAGTGAAAAGAAGCTAAAATCTGGAAGAAGAAAAAAAAATTTTTTTGGGAAAAGGGGCAAAAATGGGACAAAGAAAGTTGCAAAATGGCCAAAGAAAATGGTAAAAAGGGGTTAAAAAGTTGCCACTTTTAAGTTTGATGTTGAGTATCACTGTCTTAATAACAGCTTCATCATAGTTTTTAATAAACTGAATTGGGATTCCACAGTAGCCCAACCTTAGAACACCCTCACTTTTAAAATCACTGCTCCACCCCTGTCAAAAAAGGGTTGAAAAGAAGTGATTCCATTGCTGGCTGTTTCACTATAAAACTCCTCCTATAAAGACCAAAGGATACGACATTAGCAACCACATGCCAACCATATGTCATGCTGGATCTCATCTCCTCTCGCTTCAAGAAAAAGGCACTGCCAATGGCTGACATCACAATAGAAAAGACAGATGTCACCAGTCTGACATCATGACCCAACAGGAGCTTCGGGGGCTGATATCATAGCTGCTTGCATTAAGTTGGGCGACCTGGGTCACACCACACAGATCCTTCACCTCCTTCTCCTCACAAAATAATCCCAGGTCTATAAGAACAAACCGTTTGGAGTTTGGAAAAAAAAACTGTAAGTCTCGGTATGTTGAGTGTTTAGGGAAGATGTGGGAAACTAAAAAAGTACAAAACGACTCGGAAAACACATAAACCTACAACAAAAACCTGCAATATTAAAGATGTGAAAAATGACAACAAAAATAGAGTAAAACACACACAAATTACAACAAGATACAAAAAATCGACAAAATGAAAACACAACATTACAACAAAAACATAGGTAACAAAATATAGGACAACACACTAAGTGGTAAATAGATTTAATTCACATAGTGGGTTTTTTTATTTTTATTTTTACAATATCAGTTCATTCATACTCACATTGACAAACCAATGGGACACAAAATTACTCCAAATTACTGTCTTTCCTATGTTATAAACCAATAGGTCATTATTCTAAATGCTGACATGAATGTTGATATTGTGACCCTCAAATCAGGCAAACACAATTTTGTGGTCCCCGCTGTGATAAAAGTTGCCCATTTCTCTGGTTTAGGGTGTTTTTGTGATGATAAAAATTACTGTTGGTGGATTTTCAGGTTTAATTATTGTCCTAGAAACCTTTCTGTGGACTGATGTAAGCTGGTTTGGAACCCTTTATTCTTCAAAATTGACGTGTTTAAAAAGAAGAATGTATAATTTCCCAAATTGAAAAGTCTTATTTTTTTAATTTTTGAAACTTGGGATTGGCAGAGGGAAGATAAAAAGCGATGTTAGCTCAATTTATCTCGTACTGCTGCAATCTAAGTGACTATTCTACCATTAATAATCCCGAGAAAGCACAGTTTAAACATTGTACAGTACCGGTATATATTATTATTGTCCTCCTATATAACAGAAATCTAGCTTCCAACATCTTTGCATTCTTCTACGGGATTCCCAATCCCACAATGCAATGCGCAAAACCATTCTGTAGTTTAAGTCACATGGTCATTTTGCAACAAAAGCAATGTTTGCGGTTGAGTCGTAAACAATCTTGAAAGCGGCAATTTAAACCCTTGTTTTTGGGGAAAAATTACCTTTATTATTCTGTGAGGCCTATGCTACGTCTTTATCTTTAATTAAAAAAAAAAAAAGTTCAATTTGTAAATGTTTTTTTTTTTTTTGGACTTCTGCTTATATTATTGAACTGGTATTGGTATGCCTTAAATCCCCCAAAAAGGATTACTTAGCTTAGCATTAACATTAGCATTAGCATTACGATTTGCATTAGCTAGCATTGACATTAACATAGCATTAGCCAAGGATTAGCATCAACATAGCATTAGCCAAGCATTACTATTAGCATTAGCTAGCATTGGCATTAACTAGCATTAGCTTTGCATAAACATTAGCATTAGCATTTGTTAGCATTAGCATTAAGATTTGAATTTGATAGCACTCACATTAACATAGCATTAGCCAAGCATTAGCATCAACATAGCATTAGCCAATCATTAGCATTTTCTAGCATTAGCATCAACATAGCATTAGCCTATCATTAGCATTTTCTAGCATTAGCATCAACATAGCATTAGCCTATCATTAGTTTAACATTAGCCTAATATTAGTATTAGATAGCAATAGCTTAACTTTAGCCAAGCATTAGTACTAGTACCCCCATGATAATTTGCATACCCCACTTTGGGAACCTCGGAGGTGGAGGGTTTTAAATTGTCTTTTCTATTACCAATGTAAATTAAATAGAGTTTAGACCTTAGCCTGTTAGACTGTGAAGGTCAGTGTGACAAAGACCTAATGGTGATGTTCTAAAATGCTTGAATTGTAAAACAGATCAAGAATTAAGATCAAACGAGCTTCAGATGTGAAAGAAACACTTACAAATTGGGTTTGAAAAGACTGTTGTTGACCATTGGAATCTACACAATCTTCAAGTAGCCACTTGCAACCCGACAAAACTATATTTACAACAGAATATATAAAAATAATCCCGTTGAAGCTTTTCAGGCAAATAAAGTATTTAATTCGAGTTAAAGCTTCCAAAAGCTATTTTTCATGTTTTCATCAGTGTTGTCTGGAGGTAGAAACGCTTTGATCTCGCCCGTCTGAGAGAAATTACAGGATGATGTAAGATTATCAAAGGCGCAAGTAAAAATGTTTCCTTCAGCCACTAAAAAATAACCAAATAAGTTGGATGATGGTCAGCCTGAGGCCAGTGTGTGGGTTTACAGATCAGCCAGCAGGGATTCTATTCATTCACTTACGTTACAAAACTCAAACTCTCTCAATAGGCTTTAGTTACTTTTGGAGAGCAAGTATCGACCCCTTGCCACGGCACTGAATGAAGACTTGACTTGACTTTTCTTGCCTTTCTTTTTTCCTCTTTCTCACATTCTGTCCTCGTACAAACACACAAGATGCCCAGTCAACCAAAAATCCAGGTTAAATACAACATTCCACACAAAAACCACACAAAACCGGAGCTCCGTGTCCCTGAGACACCCCATCAATATTTAAATATAAAGTCGTCATTTCCACTGCAGCAGCTGTGTCCCTGTAAAACATGTCAAATATGGACGAAAACCTGATGGGATTAGGTTTATTTTCACTTGAACAATCAGATCAAAACAGAAATCTATTGGCGTGAGCAAAGTGTGTTGAGTGAACCCTCCCAGCAGCAGGGGAGGCTTCCCCTTATTTGTTTTTCTACCAGTGCTATTCTGACATCTAGTGGTTTAACATTGGTACTTACATCTGCTGCACTGCATCACATTACATATGATACAACCAACCAGATCAAAGAAAAACTTCACCATTTTGAGGATCAGCAACTTTTATTTCATTGGCTTTTTTTTCCTCAATTGGTGTTAAAATCTTATTCTATAGGAAATGCAGAGGTGAAAGTAACAGAATACAAGTACTTACCTTACTGTATTTGACTTGCTTTTGTGGGTATTTGTACTTTTTGGAGTATATTTCTAAATCAGTAATTTAACATTTACTTGTAAATAAGTTTTGGAAAAAAACTAAAGTACATTTCAATCAAGTAACAGTACTTTTGATTGAGTAGGATGTATCAGTACTCTTTACACCTCTGGGGAATTGTTCCTAAGGAGTTCAAACCTAACTGTATGAGTCTGTGTTAACATCTTTACATCAAAGGTATCCCGGTTAGGCTAAAGGACAGATTCTCAACGCATGGGTCGGGACTCAAAAATTGGTCGCAGACAGTCTATTAATGGTTCACAGGCATTAACGGGGTAAAAAAAAAAATTAAAAAAAAAAAAAAAAAAAAAGGATATGCTCTTTTTTTGTTTCAAAGTGCATTTTATAAAGTAGCCTACTTTAGCATCAATTGATATTTGTAACATAGGGTAGCACAAATCGACTGTTTAACCTACATAACAGCTAACTGGACTGGAAGCTCTCTGATTTTCTGTCAGAGCCCGATATGCAACAACGACCCAAAATGTAACAATTCCCAAATTGTTATAAAAATTTACAAAAAATGTAGTAAAACCTGAAATGTAATAGCTGGTCAATAATGTAAGAAAAGTGCTAAGCCCAAAATGTTACAACTGGTCATGTAACAAGATTCTGAACCAAAAACGTAAAAACTTTTTGGGTTCGTTGTTACATTATGGGACAGGCAAAAGATGTTTCCCCTAATAGTGTAATAATTGTATTACATCATAGAGTGAGTCAATAGCTGTGTTTCCATTACCCTTGGAAATGCGCAAAATCTAAACTGTGCAATAAAATCTGTTAATGGAAACAAATATCGCAATAAAAGTGTTTACGCTTCCGTGAGGAGGAATTTAAGACATTTCGATACTGAAATGTGTCACATAACTAATTATCCGAGAAAACATGGCGCAGTAAACAGAAAAGGAGACCGGGACATTTCTTAGCATTATACGTCAACAAAGGAATAAAGAGTGCTATAAGGAGGTTTAGAGCTTCATCTTTCTGCAACGAAGTCTCGCTGGATGAGATTTCACATGAGTTACAAGGCTTCAAAACAACCTTTAAAGGAAACTAATTCATAGCGCAATAGCACTTTGTCGACATTTAGACATATTGCTTTTATTTTGCAAAAAATTGTAATGGAAACCCACTGAATGATTTGTGGATTAAAGGGCTTATTGTTTCAATGTCAAGTGTAGTTAAGTTTTGGGCTCAGTATCTCGTTACCGGTGTAACGTTTCAGGTTTTATTACATTTTTTTTTTTAACAACAATTCGGGTATTGTTACATTTCGAGTCGTTGTTACATATCGGGCTCTAATATAATCCTTTCATTAGTGTTTTAATTGCACTTGAAAACTGCTGCATGCATTGTTTTATTTAGTTTTTGGTCTTAAGGGCTGCTCATTGAGACGGGTCTTTGCTAGCATCCACTTCTTAGAGTTTAATCTAATATTAGAGTAAACTCTCTTTATTACCCATCCTATTGTTATATTTTGTATTACCAAGTTTATAAATACTGCAAATATTTGTAATACTTATACCTTTTTTGAGGATTGCATTTATTCTGTGAACTGGGTCAACATACTTTGACAGGACCTACTAGAAATGTCTTGTTAACCTCCATTCTTTGAGCTAAAAATAATGTCTATAAGTGTTTTCAGTTGTTAGACAGTGTTTATGATGTGTTTCAGTCATTTTACACGGTAATATACTGTAAATCGCTGTTCCTTGTTTCCTACTTGTTTAACTAGCTCAAGGCTAACGATGCTAACTCACTATCCATGTTTAACAGCTTGCATCTCATGTACAAACTGGAAACAAGAAATGTTATGTTTAATGTTTGTTGGTCGTTATTGAAAGACTAGTTTATTCTGTATTGTTACAGTTGCACAGTAAACATCAATTCAGTGGTGCATCAGAATAAAAATAGGCATAAGCTATTAGGGAGAAGTGGTCTATGTATATATCGGTATTGGGTAATATTGGAAATGTAGTGCCGGACAATATCAGGATATCAGATATTGGCAAAAAGCTAGTATCAAACACCTATCGTTGCTTCCTTTGGAACAGCTGAGGTGGAACCCGCTCCGGCGAATTCAAATAAAGGTTTTTGTTTTTTTTTTAAATATAACAGAAAAAGTAAAAATAGACCCAGAGAGACGAGTCTCTATCAATAGCGAGCTGATGAGACCAAATCATGGATAAAAGCTGCAGGCTTTGGCCAATCAGGTGTCTATTCTGATCCAGCAGATGATTTGCAGTCATCATGGAAAGTTATCAGTTATCATGGAACCTAGTTTTAGATTTGCATTCAGCTCCTTTCTTTGAAAAATAGGGAAAAAAGTGTCGTAGCACAAACTTTCCATGATTTTTGATGGTTTTGTTTATGGATCAATTGGTGAGAAAAGATATGTGAACCTTATCTGAGATGAGAATTGATGGAACTACACTGATTGAAGCAATTGTGCATTTTCAGTATACAGTAATTGTTTTTAAATATTTATATTTGGATTAAAACAGCTTGCAACCACACTTAACCCTCCTATTATCCATGAGGTCCATTTGACCCCATTCAATGTTTATCATTCAAAAAATAATAGTTCACTTTATTGAATTTTTTGTTGAACATAAAATTATCGTAATGACATTTTCCCAATATGCTGAACACATATTGCACGCATTGGTGTTCCTCTGGCGGTCAGTTTGACCCCAAGCTGTTTTAGCTGTGTAAAACTTCAGCCATGTGTGTCTGTCAATGAGGTTTTGGAACAGCTCTTTCACAGTAAAAGTGACATAAAGGAGAATGTGTCTGAAACAAAGGACTTTAGAGTGAAAAACCCCAAATATGTTACAAAAAAGGGAGCTAAAAATAAGTAGATAATATGGTTATGAAAGGAAAAGGGTGGGGGGGTCACCAACATCAATTAATATGGTTCATTGTGAGTCATGAATGTGCACCCTGAATTAGAAAAGATTTGGCTGAAAGATTTTCAAGATACGCAAGTCATATAATCACCACAACCAATGAGGTGTGTTAGTAATATTTGAGGATAAAAGCAGGGTTGATGTATGAATAGGCAAAAACTACGTTATTGGACATTTTTTTCCTACTTAAAAAAAACTCTCACGGCCACACAAACATGAGGTTTTCTCCACATAGGTCACCATGGCTGGTGGCACTTACCTGTGACAAAGATAGTACTAACACTTTGCTGTTATTCTCTCAGCATGCGGCTCAAATAACATTTGCTCGCTCCAAAAAAATAACAAGCACACAGCAAGGTGTCTCTCAGTGGAAAAGCAATTAGCGTCCCGAGGACCGAAACTTGCCTTTTTTCTCCCACAGAAAAAAATAAGCGACACCTGTGTGTGCAGCAGCGCGGAGCCGAGCATCAACAGACCTTTATTGAAATGGCTTTTTTTTTCTTTTTTTTTTTTTCCTTGGCTGACAGGAAAATAGAAAGGAAATTGCAATGTTTTACAGCCGTGTTCGAAAGGCAAAGAAAGAAAATGCACATTTAGGTGTGTTTGAATGCGACAGGAGTGTGGAAATCAATGTGTTTGGACATTATTAAGATTTGATTGATCCCAGAAGAAATACACAGATGCAGACAAATGTGAGAGAATAAGTAATAAGACGTGAGAGTGTATGGCTAAGAAGAACTGATGAAGCTGAGGGGAGAGAGAGAGAGAGAGAGAGAGAGAGAAAGAGAGAGAGAGAGCGGAAAATAGCACCATGGCACAGAATTAGGAAGAGACACACAACAGATACATTAGAGTTAGGGGAAAAAAAATGGATAGAACCACTTACTGAGGCTACAGTCTATCCTGATACAATCTGGCGGGAGAAAGAGCGAGATGGTGAGATCAAATTAAAGAAAAGAAAGAGGAAAAGAAAGACAAGAGAGCAAGAAAGAAGACATGTCACATCCTTCAAGGTACATTCTGCAGACATCCAAGCATTGCTCTGGGGCCACCATCCGGGGACAGGCTCCGAGTCAGGATCACCCTTTTCCTCCATCAATCCTATCACCCATCCCAAGACTTCCCAAAGCACAGCAGAAGGCAAGATATTCCCTTTAGAATACATTAAGATTAAAATGAGGGAGAAATACAAATAAAATGAAATAAAACGGGTGACCTCAAATCAGTTCAACTGGATAAGACAAGTTGGTGCAAACGTGCTTACGGTGCAATCTTATTCCCTCATCCGTTCTGCTGTCACCACAGCAGATGGCCCCCTTTTTCTTGAACAAATTCCACTCTTGCCTTCTGCAGCACTCAGACTGTGAAAAACCCAACAGTGTAAATGACAAGAAAGGGTGATCTGCACATCCCAGCCACTTCATGCCTGCTGCACCAACCGTGTGTTATTTATCTGCAAAACTATCGACATGTTGGAATAAAAAGCTGTTTTTGTTTTGGAAGGAAATAAAGATGGTGTTTTCCATTATGTATTCATTTGATAATGTGAATTCAAGCCTGTGTTGCTCCTTGGTGAGATGTAATCTCGGCGTGCATGTGACAGCGTGGCTGGGTTGTGGTCTCGAGCTGTCAACCGCTACAGAATAGTGGACACAAACAGCCAGGAACCGGCGCCATTTATAGAGAATGGTTTATAATACAGTTTTTACATCTACAGTGTAGACTATGGGGGTTTGTAGTTTGGGGAAATAGAGAAAAATGAATAAGGTGGACTAAAGCGTATTCAATTCCATTGGGTTTGTTGATGGAATTTGGTTTCGGTTTCCCTTTTTGTAAATTGCAAACTATCACCATTTTAATTCTACCACTATTTACAGGTAATATTTAAGGTTATATAATGTAGAATTACATCCCAAATCCTATAATGAAGAAGTTTAAGGCATATTTCAGACTATGCTTCTATTACAGCTGCCTCGGGACAATATTTTCTATATTTTTTATCGGATAAAGACGTAAAGACACAGTGTAGGCCTCATATATCAATAAATAAAAGATCTGTTGCTTGAAGAAAAAAGATATAAAAGGTTGAAAGGGCAGTTTGCTAGTTTGTTTTGATTTCCATTGTAAACACTTGGTTTATTGACATTGTCAGAAAAGTTTCACTCATTGCATCGTGACATTACCGTGGTATATGTGGTCTCGTAAACGGATGCATACAAGTGCTTATACTTCATTCTTATTGTGATTTTTTTGTGTTTCTTCAGCAGACAAGGTGGACAGGGATTGGCTTGACACCATTTATTGTTCTCGTTTGTTCCCGGTATTCCTTGTGATATCACCACACTTCGGCCAGGTTTCCATCTCTCCATGCAAACCCCAAACTAAACATCTGCCATTGTATTGCCGTAACTTTCAGCTTGTGAAAACACTAAAAATGTGTTGCAAAGTCACTTTGTCTGAGTTTTTCTGGGGGCAAACACAAGTAAAAATAAAGTAAAAACACTTCTATGCATCCATCTACGAGACTCCACATCCCACAATGCTATGCGCAAAACTTTTCTGACAATGTCAACAAATGAGGCGTTCACAATTGAGTTCAAAACCAACTTTCAAGCAATCAATTTCAAACTGTTAGATCTTTGCTACATTTATTATTTTCACTATGTCTTCATTAGGTACTGGCAG
This sequence comes from Gouania willdenowi, assembly GCF_900634775.1. NCBI lineage: Eukaryota > Metazoa > Chordata > Actinopteri > Blenniiformes > Gobiesocidae > Gouania > Gouania willdenowi. Next base: position 21,315,973 of record NC_041061.1, on the reverse strand, counting down.
CATTGGAATTAAGTAAAAGTTATGCTATGTATTTGTACAACTACAAAGTCATTGAAAACAGTTTTTGGCAAAGAAATCAAGCAACATACAATATAGCAGTATGATTAGACTGATTTGTGTGAAAGGTAAATCCTAATCTTGACGGCTACATGTGTGGGCCGGTTGCACTGACTGTTTGATCCAAGGGCCGCAGACATCCAGGCCATTGAAGGGATGAAAAGATCCATCTACCTTGCCGTAGCCAGGCAGAGGAGCTTAAATGTAATGGAGAAAGTAAGCGGAATGACAAATGTACAAAAGAGAGTGGGGTGGGAGGGGGTTGGATGGTCAGAAACCAGCTCTGGTACACCCCTCGGCCTCTTACTTCCCGCTAATAACCTCGAGCTCTAGCTTGACACAGTAATCTTCTTTCAGTCTCTGCTTCCACTTAAGTACAGCTCTCCAATGTTGGAGTGACACCAACATGTCTACTTGTGAGAACTGATATATATATACTAGTGTTGTGTTCAAGACCACACTATCCGAGACCAAGACTTGCCCGAGACCAGAATGCACCGAGACCAAGACAAGACCAAGACTTTCGGGACCCGAGACCGAGTCAAGACCGAGAGAAGCCGAGACCAAGACCATAAACATTTTTTTTTTTTTTCCATTTTAAAAAAATATGTAAATAAATAAAATTATGACAAGGTTTGACAGTTAAATAACATTCTCTCTTTAATTTTAGTTTATTTTAAATACATTTGACGGACAAAAAGGTGCCTGCAAAAGATTAACTAAAATATTAAAACGACTACTGTTACTGATAAATTCACAATTATTCTACATTATTGAAAACAAGATTTTTATGTCAGCTGAATGTACAGCAAGTGTTTAAAAGCATTTCTACCAAGAAATAATGATTCTAGATTCTGATTCTTTGAGTTCTACAGGTCAACAGGTCACAAATTTCACATGATTAATTTTTAGTTTGAAAAAGCCTTTACACAGGTTATTTTTATGAATTCACTTAGTTGATATAGTTTAATTTGGTTGCTGTAATGTAACTAGGATATTCAATTAAAAAAGGTTTCCAACTGTAACTGTAAAAGTGAAACTTTCTGAAATAAAACTACAAACAAGTTGTCATCAGTGTAAAAAACATAGAGCTACAGGTAGATGTGAAACTAAATAAAATAAACTCAAACCCTGGAACATTTGTGGGACAAATTAATCAATAGTTCTTGTTGAGAATTATTATTCTGGATACAGTGGAAACAGAAACTATAAAAAAAAATAATTGTATTGTGAACCTGTTTATATTGTTGGGAACATATTATATACATAATAAATGTAATTGGAGTCTAAAGCCACAAAAAAACCACTTTAAAAAGAAAATAGACGAATATAAGACCTCGTTACAGTTATTTGAGTCCAGGCGATGACGTGCTGGTGACGACATAATCCAAGATGGCGGCGGCCCGGACTATAGCCGATACTATGTAATAAAAGCCTTGAGAGACATGGATATAATGAAAAGAGTGGATGGACAGAGGCATAAACATGCAGACTTTCACACGGACACACACAGACTTATTAAACACACACGGACCTCGGTAAACGGAACAGGCTTCACCGGTCGGCAGGCGCGAGGACCCGGAGGCGGAGTAAGTGCGTCCCCCATACTGCTGCACAGGCTGTAATATCATCAGTTTATCATTTTACCAGTTGTTAGAGCTACTGTCTTTACCAGGGAGATAATATTTATTCATGGTGATTGTTTTCTGAAGTTTTACTGGGATTTTTACCGGTGAATAGTTCATATCTCCTTCTGCTCCACAGTCCAAACTGAAACCGTAGCCAGACACACACACACACACACACACACACACACACACACACACACACACACACACACACACACACACACACACACACACACACACACACACACACACACACACACACACACACACACACACACACACACACACACACACACGAATGTGTCACACAAGTCACTCAGTCACATTAAGGAAGGTTGTGGTCATTATACGGGGTGGATTAAATAATGAATAAAGGATTGTTTTATCCCGTTCTTCTTCGTGTTATTATCACATTATTATCACATTAGTAAATAGCAGGAATTAGTCCTGGTCTCGAACGGTCTTGAGAGAAAATCCCGAGTCCGGGCAGCCCGAGTCCGAGACAAAACCGAGTCAAAATGCTTCAGAGACCGAGACCTTTAAAATTTGGTCTCGAGACCAAGACCGGTCTCGACTAACACAACACTAATATATACTGTATATTTTCTAGTAAGTGAGATCCTAAACATAAGATTCTTATCTGATATTCTTCAAACCAAGAAGCTCGACTGGGTAAAACCATCTTGGGGGTTGTAGAGACGGTTAAAAGAGTTTATTCACAGGGTTGGGCGGGGTTTTGTTAATAACTTGTAGCTGGATGAGGAGTCGGTAAATGTTAGCACCTGCAATCTGAATGAGTATTTTGCCAATATTCTCATTCAGGATGGAGGAGTTTGCGGAGAAAAAGGTTCTGTCTTTGGTCTAAAGTTCTATCGTAATCCTTGGAAATCTATAGATGAGAAAAATGGATCAAAATCCCTCTAATACCAAATTTGTTGGATTGCAAAATTGAAACTTGTAACTGAGTGTAGAACCAGAAACTTTCCCTCGACAAACCAAAAGTAGGAAAGAGGAAGATGAGACACAAAGTGTGGAGTACAGCGTTGGTTATGAGGGCATGAGGCAGGGGGTCGGGGGAGGACATTAGCATGGACGTTCACCACTCATCTCTGGCCTACCCAGGTTGACCGTGAGCTTGACGCGGCCTCCGTCCAGCTCCAGTCGCAGGGTGTCCGCCGACTCCTTGGAGGTGGTGGCCATGAGCAGGCCGTACGCCCGCTGGGACATGAAGCGCAACGCCACGTCCTCGGCCTCCGTGTGCATAGCCATGGGCATGATGATCTTTAGGTACATGCTGCCGTCGTAGCTGAGCACCGTGGCCTCTGCAAAGAGAACAGCACGGAGTGAGAACAGCATCTTTACTTCACTAGCTATATACTATAGACATGTTTGATCTCAAGTTGGCCAGATGAGAAAAAGCACAATTTCAAGAGGTAAAAAAGCAATTTCAACACTTTTGGACTTTGGAAAGTATATTTATAATTCACCCTGAATAATCTAGTTGTAAATCACCAGTCACCTATAATCAGAATCACGAGTCACCTATAATCAGATACATATGCAGAGTTTGAAGGGAGGGAGCATTGCCCCCTCCCCCCCCCAAGTGGTCAAAAGTTGTCATAAAGTTTTACCAAATTAAATTGAAATAATGTACATAATAAACATACTTTTTAAGTGCCATAACACACAGTGACTGAACAAAGTTAGTTTTCACCTATGCCAAACTACTTGTCCTTTATTATTATTTAGCAAAAGATGTTTTATTTAAATGGATAATAGTTAAATCAATAAATACAATGATAGTTTGGCCACATTTGATGAAAATTTATCTGATTATTTGTTAAATAATAATAATAATAATAATTACAATTATTGCAAATCTGTAAAGGAGAAAATTACAAAACTATGTATATATTTGTTGGTTTGATTAGGCAATTAGATGAACCTCTTGTGAGACTCGTTGGTCACTAGTTAAAATGGTCCCCACCTATAACATAACACCGGTCCTGCAACCGTAGATGGTCAAACACAAACCCTATACGTCACCCATAGAAACGACTGCGTTCAGGAGAAATATGTAACAGGCGCTGCACAGACAGACATTTTCTTGTTTCAACAATGTCCCTCATTCCCGTTTACTGTCAACATGCTACACACTGTTGTTTGCAGATTTTAAGTGAATATCTGCAGCAGATACCGCAGCACACTTTCACCGGTGTGGAGAAACACATTCCTCCATGGTTAATCAGAAAGGACTAACACAGGTGTTAATTATACTTTATAAGTCTAATAAAAAAATAGGATATTTTGAAAGAGTGAAGCATGTATAAGCCTGTCCGACTCCACGCGCGTTGACGTCTCCAGGTGTTTCCCGACAATTCCCCTCTTGCATTTTGTCATGAACCTGAGCCAGCTGTTACAAGCAATTATTTGGATGAAATTCTAGTGTTCTAAAAATAAAACAAGAGTTCTGGCAATAAATTTACGATTGAAAACGACTGCAATCATGTAACTATGAGCAGAGAGACATCACAAGTCCTCGTATACATGAGCAAGTGTCATTCATTTTGGCAAATTTGGAGGGACAGATATCTGAAACTAAGCTTTACGGTGGTTTACATAATAAGTTGTGTTTTTGTAATTTTACCACTAACATAGACAAAAAATAATAAATGTTAACAAAATCCTCCCCCATAAGTAACAGTACATGTAAGTGTTAGGGTTAAACATGTGTATTATAATGCTGCAAAACAGTGTTTCAAAGTTGTGATTATTGATTAATATTTTTCGACTAATCATTAATAATAATGCCTATGTGCACAACTGAATGTTTTTGTCATACAAATCTCATGTAACAGCACTTTAAAGCTGCTGGGGACAAAACACTTTTCATTAGATAAAGACTATGCCTTATTAACCAATACATTGAAGATCATTTGCTCAAAATAAAAAAATGTCAAAGGTTGAAATTGCTGATTGGAGATTTGTTTTGATCTCCACTATGATCACTCTGTTTATTGACATTTTCTGAAAAGTTTTGCTCATTGCATTGTGGGATGTGGGGATGGATGCATAGAGGTGTTATTGTTTTCTTCTAATTGCGATTTCTTGTGTTTGCCCACAAAAAAAAACTCTGCCAAAGTGACATCCCAACACATTTCTGGTCTATTCACAGACTGTAAGTTACTGTAAAATAACAACAGATGTTTACTTTGGGGCTTAGACAGAAAGAACCCGATCTTGCCTAATTGGGATGTCTGGATATAATGGGGAGTACTGAGAACAAACTACAACAAAAATGGTGTCAAGTGAAGAAACAAAAAATAATGGATGGAATTGAGGAAAAACACTTCTATGCATTTGTCTACAGGACTCCACATCCCACAATGCAATACACCAAACGTTTCCAAAATGTCAACAAGAGAGTTAAACTTTTGAATTGAACCTTATTTTTTAATTCAAGGAAATTATCTTTGAGTTGTTGATCGATGAGGCCTACACAATGTCTTCATCTGATAAAAAAAGCCTAAGACAAAATAATGCATACCTTTGAATATAAACATAAACGGTTTTGATATTGAATTTTCTGTAAACATGTGTGACAAGGTGTGATGTTACCTCATTAACTACTTCAAGAAGAACAAGGCCTTCCAACCGTTAGAAACAACGTTTCGGCAGCAAATTAGATTGTTGGATACTTGAAATACTGATTTCAAGTCCTGGTAAATGCTTCTCAGTTTAATTACTCTCGGCGTTTGGTGGTACAATGTGTGAAGCATGTGTAAAGGGATTGGCTAAAAGGAAACTACAAAAAAGACCCACAATAAATCTGGAATCAAACAATCTTTTAGCTGAAGAAATGATGGATTACCAAACGTCCCTATTCAGTCTGTGGTTCCTACATGCTGAATTGTGCCATATACTGCAAATAGGACACGCATGATGGTTTCCCTGGGAACAGCTCTAATCTTTCAATGTGGGTCAATATCTGTCACCATGGGCTAAAATGAGTCACTGTAGTATTAAACTTGGGTCGTCAGTGAATAGAAAGTTGAGATTTAAAGACCAAAAGCCAAAAAATAAGATATATAGAAATGATTTGGTAGAAACAGCTCACATTTTCCACATTCTTTGCTTCATTTTCCTCAATTTACACAAGCAGTCAGTACCAAAAGATTTCACTAGGTGGCAGAAAAACATCACAGAAACCACATTATCTACTCAGAGAAAGCAAGGCAAAGCATTTGATCCTTAGTCTAGGACACAAGTATTGAATCTTTCCCTTTCCACCTTTAGTGCCGTACCTCTTGGCTTCACACTGAGCTTCCTGCAACCTAATTGGGACAAATTAAAGTGCCGTTATGCTGTTTGGGAGGTCGCTGTGTGTGTTTGTGTGTAACTGGCACAGATGGCATCTGTAGGCCTGGCCACCCAACCATCCTTCACCACCCGCTCCACTCTTTTCATTCCACAATCCACTGGGCTTCAGGTGACATTGTTGTTCCCAGCGGAGCTCAATTCCACAGCATCTGCCTGATTGTGTCAGCTAGCAGGCGACATGCATGTTTTGTGTGCAGAAATAACAACGTAACAACTTTTTTTTTCAGTTGTTAAACGCCGATAATGCCAAACGCATCATATACGATACATGAGATTTGGAACTCTCTACATGGTAAGTGTCACGTTTTTCTTCTTGAAAAACCTCCTGTATACGAATATATACATGCAATACAAGGATAATCCTCCATGAGGCAGTAATTAGTTCAGCAGAGGCTTTTCCACTGCAACAAGACTGCCATTTATGAGGGAAGATTCGGTTATGGTTATGGAAGAACTTTTCCCATTTTGAAAAGATTAAGGTAAGAAAAACATTCAATTTTTTACTAAAGAAAATGATCCACAAAATGAGGAAAAATATGTGAAATGTCAAGTTATAGACTTCACTTTGCAAGGTCAATTGGTGGATATCTCATTGCTGTATGAAAATCACACTAAAAATGTTATATTATGTTTTGTTTTTTTTTTTTGGTAAAAAAAAAAACAAAACAATGTTTGAGCATTTGCATACTCCAACATTTACATGTACCCATTGATTCAGACACTAAAAAAATAATGGAATAATCTATTATAACTACAATATGCAGACGACACACACATTTACATAACTGTATCCCCAGGAGACCATAGACTACTACAAACCCCGATAAACTGCATTGCATTTTTCCCCATTTTTAAATGTAATTTTATCGTGTGTACATGAAGTGACTTGACACTGAGACCGGATGTATCAAATATGATACAAATTAAAACTCATAAATTGGATATTGGAATTATTATTTTAATATTATTTCATATGGATGAATAAAAACTGTAGTTTCAAAACATTGGAATTTTCTGTCAATTACTATGTAATGATTGAGGTTTTACAGGGTTAACCAGTCACCATCTTCTTCCTTACCGATCTCACAATTGGTACCCAGATATCCGGTGCCCATGCAGTCGCAGATGTAGCGGTTCCATCCCTCTTTGCACAGTCCTCCATTGCCACAAGGGGCGCTGCTGCATCGCTTCTGCAGCTCTCTTGTGCAGAAGCTGCTGACGCCCATGGCGCTCTGGATCTCCGCGAGGCGCCGGATGTCACAGCTCTTGCCGTCGATGAAGAGGTCACGGACGCAGCCCACATAGCCGTAGTTGAGTAGCGCGGTCCAGACCTCGGGGGGTAAGATGAGGTCGGACTTGGTCTCAGGTAGGCCACCCAGGAACATGTCGCCCTCCAGGTCCAGGATTTCACTGCCCTCTGGGGAGGCGAAGGGCATACTGCGGCTGTTGACAGAGATGGATCCTACCGAACAGGAAGAAGAACAAAAAGCACAAAGTTAAACACTGAATTCTGAAGCTTGTAAATCCTTTGGTGTATGTTTCTATCATATTTGCTTGATAACAGCTTAAATGGACTCAAAATACTAATCCAGTTGGAGAAATGTGTAGGCATTAAGTTCACGAACATGGATGTGAGACAGAAGGATGTAGAAGAAACAGGGTGAGGGATGGATGGCTGCAGTGTGTGCGATTCTCAGCATGTGTGTGTGTGTCTAATGTGTCTATAATAGGCTAAATGGAGGAGAAGGGAAGCAGAATGCAGCAGGGAGTGGGTGAGACAAAAGACCCCCTCTCTTCTGGTGATTAACGACTCCATCTTAATTTTCTATTAAAAGCCAATTACAGCAGGAGAGGCAGCAAGCTCTCTCTCTCACACACTCTCACACACACACACACACACACACACACACACACACACACACACACACACACACACATCATAAGACACCATTAGGGGTAGATACGGTGTCCAAGGTGATTGCCCACCTACTGATCATTCGTCAGAATCAGTGCACAGATGCTCTGCTTTGTTCCATGAGTGGTGAGGAATAACTTCTTTGAATTAACAAATACCACCTAATATATGTGGAAACAATCTTGTTGGTTTGGGTTTGCTTCATTTTCAAAGTAATCTGTTTACTGTTGCTGGTACATATGTACGAATAAACATCTGCTATGTTGGATGGGTAATCTGCTTCAATGCTGAATGGATTCTGCTAATATGGAGGTCATTGGCTATGACTTACGACACTTGCAACAGAGACCCATCTAACAGTACTTCTATACTCTGGGTAAAGGGAATTTGTTGCCTATCTGACATAGTGCTGGGCGATATGGACAAAAACTCGTATCTCGATTTTTTTTCTCAAAACAGCTCGATCATTTTAATTCAAATTATGTCTGACCAGAAATAAAATTCTGGGTTAAATTTGATGATCCAAATGCCACACAGACACATTTATTAACAAACATCTGCATAATATGTGCCACTTTTGGCTTTATTTTCTATAAGGGACAGCACGTGTGAGTGAGTTCTGTAGTTTGGCTTGTTTAGGGGAAGGCCTGGGTTAGTATGCACTCATTGATCCATTTAACTGAGCTTTCCATACTGTTCGGAGAAGTAGTGAAAGCAGTGATTCATAAAATATAGTATTTTAATACAAAATAAGTAACATATCAATATAGGTGTCATTGTAATTTTCTATATCGCCAAAATAGAAATCTTGATATATCTTGAATCTCGATATATTGCCCAGGCCAATCAAATCTAGAGTTAATTATTAGCCTGGGAGTGAAGCCCCGTCTCACGGGGATTGGGAAACTGTCACGAAAATGACAAGAGAAATTTGTGTTGGGATGCGAGGAAAATAGAATCAGCACAATCTTCCACTGTCACGAATCTGAGCTTTGGGAATCCCCTCACCCCCACCAATCTCGATCCAAACCAAAAAGTAATATGTTAAGCTGTGTTGTGCAAAGGAAAAACTGGAAATATTTCCTCACCTTTCCTCCCTTCCCTCTGGAAGTCCACATGGCACCATTCCCCATCGTTGACCTTCTTGTTGCTAGCCTTAAGCTTTGTTTTTCCTGAACCCATATCAATCAGAAGATACAAGTATCCATCCAAAAGCTCCATGGCAAAGTAATCCGTCTTCAGTTCCCGGACAGGCTTCTGCTCCTTAGGACCCTGAGGGCGCCCATGGCTGAAAAGCAGAATGCCGCTTGGCTCGGTTGTGCGGAAGTCAAAGGAGATGGAGCCGGTCTTCTTGGTGTTCCACTTAGGCAGGGAAATGAAGGACTCTGGGGTATCGAAGGTTACGGGATCAAAAGCTTCTACGTCCTCACAACGGAACACCAGATCGCCATTCAGGGTGATCTTTGAGTCACGCTCACTGGCTAGCCGAGACAGCTCCAGTTTGAAGTCGTTGTTTTTGTACACCACCTGGTAACCAGAGAGAAGAGTAATTAGTTTGATGTGGTCGCGATTGACAAGTCGAAAAATCTGGAAAAACAATGGTTTTATTGAACTTTTTCATACTTTGCAAACACATTCTTATTGTGGAATATCAATTTCTATATCAAACTTATATCAATGCTAAATCCACAAACAGAAATATTTCAGGGAGTTACAATGAAGCTAACATGCTAAGTTAAGATAAAGATAACTGAAGCACAGGGTAATATGGTGCTCCAGGCGGGAGTAGACTTTGGTGGTTCAGCGCATAGATTTTTCATATTGAGCTTTTCTATTCTTTTTATTATTTGTTTAAAAAAAATATGTCAAGTAAATTTGAAGGATGGGTTGAAATTGATAATTTGTATCTTTTATTTATTCATCTTTAATTTCCTTTTGAGAATTCAATTTTTGGGCCCCTCCAGAACATGGCGCCCCAGGTGACCGCCTGGTTCGCCTAGGCCAAGAGCCGGCCCTGCTTGAGCACCCTGATATTTGAAAAAAGTAATTTTTTTGTGTGTTTGGCACCTGCAACTATTTAACCAATTTAAGGCTGTGTTCGAAAGGGCATACTCTGTACTATGCACAAAAAGTCAATGAGTATATACTGTAGTGTCTACTATATACTATTAAAATAATGTGAGCGTTCCCACTGAAGTATAGCTTCAAGTTTTCAAAGGTGCATTTCAAACCTACAATGACAAAAACCTGAAGCACACTGAGGCTAAATAACTGTTGATTCGCCACTTTTTAAAGTTCTCAAAACATTTTAAGCGAGAAAGTGACCAAGTAGAATATCAACATGTGGTCATTTAATCCATAAAACTAGCGGAAACACATTTCAGAGATTTTCGGAGATCAGCAATTGCGCTACTGACTAATATTTCCGGTTAACTTCAAAACAAGAGACCTATTTACAAAAGTGTTTGGAAGACAAGAAGAGATGCTGTTTCTTTAAAAAAATTGCTGATTTTACATTCCACTTGCAATGCATCATGGGGCGGTTTAGTCCATAACAGACTAAAAGGGAAATTGTCTGTAATTGTTGAAACAAAGCAAAATCAAGCTTTTACTTTGACCGAGAAGATGTTTTTGATAAGTGAAATAAAAATTCTGACATACAACAAGCACTAAATGATAAAAAGCTCCAATCTGTCATTTGATCCATGAAACTCACAGAAACTCATTTCATGCCAAATTTTCGGAGATTTTCGGAGACCCTCCATTGTGCTACTGACAAAACTTCTGGTTAATGTCAAAACAAGAGCCCTATTTACAAAAGTGTTAAAAAGTAATGGAAGACAAAAAGAGATGCTTTTATTTTGAAAAGGGGAAGTTTGATCCCAGTACAATTTCACGATCTGCACGCAATGCATCATGGGGCGGTTGAGTATGAATAGTGTGCCCACCATGCATACTTAAAAAATGTCCCAGTGTACTATACATCCGGGTACTCAATATTTTCATACTATCCAAAGTGAACCCACTACATCAGGGGTAGGCCACTCCAGTCCTCGAGGGCCAGATTCCTGACACTTTTAGAGGTGTCCCTGCTCCAACACACTTGGTTGAAACAAATGTATTGTCATCAAGTTCTGCAGAAGCATGATAACGAGTCATTTGATTCAGGTGTGTTGAAGCAGTGACACATAAAAGACTCAGGAATCCGGCCCTCAAGGACTCCAGTTGCCTACCCTTGCACTACATACTCATTTTGATGTCAGCCTTAGTATGAGTAGTACGTTAGTATGCAAATTCTATTGTGTTTGTACACAGGATGTTTCACCAATAATACAATGGATGGCAGATGTATTGTATTATCGCTAATATCATGCTAAAACCTAAACAGTGTAAATGAAGTTCCCTAAAGCTTACGCAAGTGCAACAAAGAATTCAAACCACAACATTGTAATTTATTAAATGCAAGTTTATTGCTCAAATGACTTTCAATCATAAGTTCAGCAGCTGTTGGGAGAATCCCATTACCAGTATTGAATTACATGCCTTGAACTGCGATGAAAAGGCATCATTAGCTGAACAGAAGCTGCATTTGCATTTCAGCTGCGATCTGCTGACAAAACGGAATCCTTCACACAGAAAAATTGAAAAAGGAAAACACTTGAGGCCTGACTGTTAAGGGCTTGCTTTCATTGATTTTACATTTGGGTGTGGATGAACCAGATTCTCACTACGCTCAGTGAATTGGTAGTTTGTGTACATTGGCAAAAGATTGAAAATGTTTAGTTTAGAAATAATGTTAAAGCAAATTCAACTTAAAAATACTTACATGGCCAATTTCATTTTAATTCTACATTTTACTTCTAAACTGTCCGAATTACAGTGAGTTTTTCCTGTTTGCACCGAGGTTAAACTACAAACTAGCACTGGTCAGAGGAAGCATTCACACATTAGGCATTTTTAACACATTGGCCACGGTTACATGATTTTTTTTTAATTTTTTTAATTAAAATAAATCATTTGGAATGAAAGTGTTCTGCTTTGTGTTTACATAGTAATAGTAATTCCCGAATTGAGGTTTACATGGATAACCGGTTTATTCGGCTTTAGTTAATTCCGCTTTAGGTCTGGGGGTTGGAATGATTGGACAGGGGGCGAACATGACGTATCACGTAAAAACACACAACAAACCTTTTATTGTCGGCTGTAACACAGAACACCACACGTGAGAACTGTTTTCACCTTTGTTTTGATTGTAGTTTTGAAGCAGCAGCTCGACAATAATGCACTTTGGTCCACGTAGTGCAAGAGAGGTATGAACTAATCACCTTTTAATAAAGCCCAGGAAAACACCGTAAAACAATAACCAGGAATAAACAGTTGCTCCCTGGTAAAGATAGTAGCTCTAAAAAGCGTGACAATGGTAAACTTGGTGATATTACAGCCTGTGCAGCAGTATGGGGACGCATTTACTCCGTCTCTAGGTTAACTGGCTTCACCCGTCCGATAAAGCCTGTTCCGTTTGCTGATCTCTATGTGTGTTTAATAAGTTAATGTGTCCGTGTTAATGTCTGCATGTTTATACCTCCGTCTATTCCCTTTTTTCATTATATCCATGTCTTTTAAGGCTCTTATTAAATAGTTTTGGCTCTATTCCGGGCCGCCATGTTGGATCATGTCGTCACCCAGTGCGTCATCGCCGCAAGTCGCACATGCGCAAAACGAATAGAATGAACTTAAAGCGGAATTAAGTGTCGTTAACTGTTTACAAGAAAGAGGAATTATTTAATTCAAAATTAAAAACGGAATAAACCAGCCACTTAATTCGGATTTATGTTTAATTCGGAATTAAATTAGCATTAGGAATTTAGTGTTTACAAGGTCAGGTTAAAGAGGAATTAACTTTTATTCCACTTTAAAGAGGAATTAAAGCTCCCATGTTAATGTGGCCATTGTAGATATGTACAGTATGTGTCAAAAGTTGCTGTTATGTATAGTGTGTCTGTTATCTACCACTGTGTCAGTGCCCAATCCTTTCACTGGCCGGATCCTTTCGGCATGAGCGGAGTAGACTACGTCACCTCCTTCACTCGCAAACTTTACGACAGAGTTTATTATGTTTTGAAAAGCATCTACAACACATGCACATTAGAAGTGCAGGTTTTCAACCTTTTAAATAGTACACAAACTGCCGTAAAATAGGCCGACCGGATGTGGACGCGTTTCATGCAGGGGTTGAAAGGATCTGAAAGGATCAGGCCGGTGAAAGGATTGGGCACTGACAGCTTCTCCTGTTATCCAGACCTCTGTGCTGATTGATTGATTGTCCACGCCTGTGTGAGCCTGTGGGCGGGGCCTATATAGGTGGCTCCTTTTCTGCCATTCACTCGCTGTCACAGCTCCACAACGCCACATTCCACTTATTGTTTTGCTCCCAATTAATAAATAATATTTGTATTAGTGTCCAATCTGTTTTTTGGGTCACTAATTGTGTTGTGACTCTGAGCTAGTTGTAACAGTCCCTGATTCTAGGAATATAGATCTATGTTTATGGGTTAACAGGGTGCATAGACTGATTTTTGGTCCATTATCGCTTACTAAGCATCTAAATCACACGTGTCTAAGTCAAGGCCCGGGGCCCAAATCCTGACTTTTAACCCATTAATGCGGCCCGCAGGAGAAAGCAAAAAAAAAACAAAAACACAGAGAAATCATGAATCAAAATAATACACAAATTTCATGAAACTCCATAATATTAGCAGGACTCACAATTCCATATGCTTATATCACATTTTTAATCTTGTATTGTGAAAATAACTCAATTTTTCCAAAATCATGCAATTTTCCTCAAATTATTCCAAAAAATCTCCCCGAATTGCATAAAAATGGGCCATAAAATTCCCAAAAAAATATTGAAAGTGAAGATCCTGCAGGGACTTATTGCTTATTGCTTTGATATTATTTGTGCTGTACATATTTTATAATCTATTTATAAGTGGAATTGCAAACTAGAGCACAATAATGATTAAATTACTAATTTTCCCCCATAAAATCTGCAGCCCACTTAAGAAGAACTGCTCCATATTTGGCCCCTAAACTAAAATGAGTTAAAGATTCTACTAAAAATATAATATTTCATAAATGACACTATTTGAATTCTCATTTGATCATTGATACTGAAATCCAACATTTAATTTCTGATATTATCAATATGTACATATTGTAACATCCCTGCAGGTTTTATAGTTGTAGTGTTGTCGTTCTAATGTTAATGTTGATGGTTCCAATTATCGCTTGTTCTTTGAATGCACCTTTGGGGGAGCTGGGATGTGAGTGGCTGAGTGGACGAGGGGGCGGGTCAGAGGGAGGAGGTGAGCCCCTGGGTGTGAGAGTGAGAGCTGGGAGGTAGATGAATGAGAGGAGCCTGGTAAGCTTTGACCCTTTTTGTTGTTTTTGGTGTGGTTACGGCCGACAGTAACCGCAGTTCTGTACGGAAATAAAGCGGCTAACAAGCAAGAAGGTTGTCGTCCTATCCAGCGTTCTGTGGAACGCTACTATATATATATATATATATATATATATATATATATATAGATCTCCTCCTCCCTCAACCACATTTTTCGTCACATTATATATATATCTCCATGGAAATAACACATGAAATGTGATATGCCCCATTGGATGTATTGAATGAATAAATAAAACTAATTTGACTTTATCAATAAAAAAAGTGACATATTTAACATGTCATTAAAAAAAAAACACCATATGTTGGTTTTGTCAAACAATGTTACACTTTTGGCACATCTGCCCCACAGTTAACAGGTCTTTGGTTTAAGCTATCTGCTATGTGTACAATGTTTATATATTCTTCTGCTTGTCTGGGTTTTCTTTGGTTTCCTTCCACCATCCGAAAATGTGCATGTCACAGTAATTTACCGTTAAGTCTCAAGATTGCCTAATGGTGAAGTGACTCCAGGTCTATGGGTTTCTCTGAGAACATGCATTGAGTCTAATTTTACTCCAGGTGGTCATACCACAGAATGTCTTATCCAAAATAGTGCAATAAACAATGCGAAAGAATTGAGATTTGTGTCAAAGGGTCACTTCAAGGAAGCTATTTAAAGTGTATGCCCAATGAGATGACTTTGTTGTAATTTGTGGTATACAAATAAAGTTGAATTGAATCAATGCTTGCTATGTAGGAAGAACTATCAACAGTTTTCATCCAGAACCTTAAAATGAATTCAACTAAGATTGCTAATAAAGAGTGAATTCATTAACTATTAGTGATAAAGTTGGTAAAAACTAAAAAAGACAAATACACATTGTTAAAAGTGTAAGAAGAGGAAACATCTGATGCATTAACTTCCCTTTCAAAACTAAAAAAAAAAAAATCATTAGTAGTTTTTGCTTAGGCATTTTCCCACACTAACAACTGTGGGAAAAACTAAAATCAACCTTGTGTGAAAATAATCATTAAACTAAACCAAAGCTTTAGGAATCAGTTGTAGAGCTGGTACTTCCTCCTCAGGGTAACACTTGATTCAAATCAGCAATCAGGTAGAAAGGGAAGAGGAAGTGCATTAAATCCATTATTTAGTTTGCTATGTTGGTTATGGCTAGGACTTGCTGGTAGTCCTGGTTTTAATGGATTATGATTAATGTAGAGTTTTTGTATTTTATCTAATTTAGTGTTTGGATGCCTGCCATTAGGCCCATTGTCAGAGGTGAAAGTAACGTTAACGGTACTAACGTTACTGTCATTTAGTTGCTTTCATAGGTACTCGTACATTTCTAAATCAGTATTTTACTTGTACTCAAGAATGTCTTAAAAGAAGTAAATTCATGAATTACATGTCTACACCCAACAGTTACAGAGTATATTATTAGCTCTTGTTTTTTTTTTTTTTTTTTCCTGTTTCATGGCCTCTTAAAGTAGCACATTGAACATAATCCGTTTATTCTTAGTCGTGTAATTTCTGATCAACGTCCAGCCACTTTCTTGGGTTCAGGTTGTCGTTTTTTACCTATTATCTTGTCACCCGCATGGCACATTTTGCATGGCACTGTTTTAGAGTTCATACATTTAGCTACACTTAAAACATGAGCATTGAATTTCTTGGTGTTTTATTTGAAAAATAATTGTACATTTTGATTTTATGAAAGTGTCTATTTGTACAGTTGCCGTACGGACAGCCCCCGGTGCTATTTGTACGGTTACCGAAGTACAATAACGTAGTGTCTTAAGGTTTGGTTTAGGGTTAGGTTATAACCCAATATCGCAACAATTTTTAGGGTTAGTTTTAGTCACGTGACCTAAACTGGCCAATGACTGACCTATCACATGACCTAAACTGGTCAAATAGGGGCACTGCGGATGGTTAAAATGTCGGTATATTGGTACGACAAACGTACAGATAGCCACTGCCTTATTTTACGCAGATGCCTTTGTGTCTAAAAAATTGTGCAAGATTTGGTCTGTTCCTTTTTAAGTTCATACATTTATTGCCAAAAATAAACATGCTTGTACTTGAGTATTTTATGCATGACTTACTTACTTGTACAATTTTAATCAAGTAACAGTACTTCTACTTGAGTAGGTTTTATCAGTAACTCTGCCTATTGCGTACATTGGTTCTGTTTGGCCCCAGTTTCACATTTTCTTTTTCTATAATTTTAGTATAGCTTTGTTGTTGTTTTTCTCTAAAATAAAACATTTGAAAATCCATTTTTTGGATGTACAGTGTCCTTTGTAGCCCCCAAATTGGTCAAATCTTTGGCCGTAACAATTTGTTTTACGGTTAAAATGTTGGTTTGTGTAATAAACTGCTGGCCATTCATGGCTATTGCTAATTTGAAGTTATCCCTTGTGTGTCATATGAATCACTACATTGGTTGATGACTTAATTCATCCAGACTGCTGATGTCATTCTAAATTATCTCTCACACACACAATCTGGCCATTTTTCCCCCACTCCAAATCAGGCACATTCTCTTTAACTCTGCTCTCATTCTCTCTCTCTGGCTTGGTGTTAAAAATAACGCCAACGTAAAAGTGCTGAATGCTCATCAAAAACCCTGATACGCTGGGTTATTCTTGAACTTAAGCCTTCTTTGGTTATCTTCAGACGTTGTCTGTGCAGCTGCATGTACCGCACACCTCATAATGTCGTCATTAGCAGAGATTAGTCCTGGTAATTAGCCATGATAACGCTAAAACTGGCAGCTAATGAGGCGTGAACTTGCCTGGCTTAAGGTGTTAGAAGAACGTGTTACGTGATGGAGAGGGAAAAGGGGCGGGCCATCTTGTTCTATTTATTTCCAGAGGTTTTGTTTGTTCATTTCACTCCTGTTTGCTCTGCCGTCAGTGAAAAGAGCAGCCGCGGGTTATGCTTTTTAGGAAGAAGCGCACACGTTGGGTAGCGATGAAGCAGGGAAATAAAACCAGACACATGCTGCACCAGTTTATGTGCAGAACAGTTTGTTTCTGCTGAGTGGATCCAATTAGTTTTATTCTTCGTCCTCGGAAAATCTGGCTTCTTGTGAGATTTGTTAGCCAGAGATAATCGAGCACAGTCGGAGCAGACAGCGTCAGCAACAAAACTGGATGCCAATACGTTGATATAGGTTTAGTTATCACGAAATCCTGAAGTCTCTCATGAGGATCATTAGTAATCCAGGATATCATCAATCAAATTGGAAGCTAGGATCTCACCCAGGTACAGAAGGTGTTTGCTTTTGCCTGGCAAACATTTTTAATTTGTAACCACATCACAACAATAGAAATGGCAACCTACCAACCAATGAAATTTGTTCAGAGTAGCATGTTTGAAATGTTTCCCTTGGGTTTTTGACCTTATTTTGATGAAAACTTCATTTGAGTGGTGACTAATTTAATAACAAAACTAATCATCACTTAACCCTTTTAGTTTAAGGTTTCTGCATAATATTTTGAATTGGGTTTCTGGAAGATTGAAGGAGAAAAGATCATTTCATAGGTTTTACAATGATGGTGGAAACTGGAAGCTGGAACTTGTATTGCCTGTAATGTACTGGTTTAGCTTGGCAATTACAAGTCTTTTGGGCCCCTTGTTTAGTGTCCAGTGGAAGTTTTAGCTGTTCTTTGTAGGTTTTTTACTGTTTTTCTAACATATGTCTCAAGGAGACAGTGTTTGACTATAAAGGGTATTAGAAATATAAAATAAAATAGGAAATTGAACAGACCATAGATACTGGTAATAGGTTTGTGTCAGTAAGTCAAGGTGTTCGGTGTCCATCTTTGGTGATTCTGTAATTTATATATATATTTGTGTTAAAAGAATAGCTTGTTTTCAAGAAAGTTCTGTTCAGTTCTGCTTAAACTGCCCTAAGCAGGCCAGATACCATCATACACTGATAGCATTCACCAAAGTTTCTGCCAGCTATTGTTATGACTACCGCTATCAGCAGCATACACTACCTTGAGGGCACGGAACAACATCTGATTCACTTAGGCACACACATTGAAAGCCTGTTTACATTCGAATCGCAGACCAGGTCTGTTCCCCAAATCCTTTTGACCAAATAAACCGTGTCCGCATCTGGCCAGCAACCCTAAATCTTCACTCCGTCTCATTCATTCAAAACTGCCACAACAGATATTAATGACCTCCTCTAGCTACTATTGCTAGCCATTATAAGAAAAAAAGTGACGAGCTAGAAATTTGACGTTTCCAGGCGTACAGTTACTCTTCCTTTCGTCCCACATCATGTCCCATCCACAGTAACTAACCACCAACGGAGCCGTAGTTTTTCTCTATTTACAGCTTTTCATGCACAAACAGCAAGGCCACCACGTCATCATCCAGCTCCTAGTCTACAGAGACTTTTCCCATTGAGCAGATCATGTTTACTGCATGGAATCCCCCATTCCATATTCTCATTCACAAGAGATTTTCATCAGTGGAAAACTGTTTTAAATAGAAATAGGGGTGGGACGATAAACTGAGTTCACACTACAATACAATAGACAATAATTGATACAAAATTTTTAGAAATGAAAAAAAACTGTCTTTGAAGTCAAATGTATTGTTTTTTTGTTGTTTGTTTTCAGTTTTATTTTTTATTTTCTTCTGTATCACATTGAGGTTTTTTTCAAATAAAAAAATAAGTAAAATGTATTCGTATTATTGTTAGTAATAGGTCCGATGGTTTGAGCACCCACAGTTTTTTTTTCAAAAAATCGTGATGCAATGCGCAATCTGGATTTAATCCAGATTCAATTTAGTGGGGTAACAAAGAAACCATGATTTGTTATATATACAATCTCACTGGGTAGTCTGGACCTGGTACCTTCTAGCACTTGCAGAAATACTTCTTTTTTCTTATTTTCTATTTTTTTTTTTCTTCTATTGTTATTGTAACAGCAATTTTAACCTACATTGATCTTTCTACAAGGCACTGCTACATGGTAAAGATCTACAAGGTAGCCCAAGATGTTTTATTATGAAGTTACATGACCCGTATACTTCCTGTATTTGTGCCTCATGATAGCCTGAATAAAAAAAGTGGCGCGTCATATATCGGGAAGTTTACCTTTGTCTCAAGGCACCATAAGGACTTCAGTACTTAGAGGGTGCTCCTTTTTTTATTGTCTTTTCTGTAATAAAGAAACCAACCCGACATAACTGAGATCAGTCAATTACGAACTGAAATGTGAATTTTTGAAATGACACCAATGATGAGAAATGGAGATCTTTCTAGTTTTGAAACTGATCCAGAATTAACATATTGATCCAGGACCCTTCCAAAGTTTAATGGGAATCTAGTAGTTTTGTCATAATCCTGCTAACGAAAATAAATATTTGTCTGTGAAAATATTACCTCGTTGGCAGAGGTTATAATCCTATGCCATTCTATTGTGTATCTTCTTTTAAAAACAATATGTCTACCCCACTTCCCAGGAGTTAGTTAGAGCTTTTTTCTTTGAAAATACCTAATTTGTTCATCTTAAATACACCCTTCCTCTTTCTTGGAGAGCTATCCATTAACAGGCCCACTTAAACGTGCCAAACCAGGCACCACAGGGAGGCTCACTGATTCAGTTCAGTGTTTGAAAAAGAGCTTTAAAAAAAAACCATCAAATCTGAGTTGGAATAAATAGCTCCATCCTCTCTGTTCTAATTTAAACGTCACAAATTAACAAGATGTGCATCAAACAAACACTTTGAAGAAGTCTTACCTACAATAATGAGCTTTTATGCAACACCGATAAATGAGTGGTTGACAGGTAAGAAACAGACGAGTCACCACTTAGTGCAGTAATGTATATTCCATATATAGTTTTAACATGCACCCATACGCGGAGTTTGAGGGGCAGGCGCGCCCCCTCCCAAAGGCACGTTGCTCCTCTGCCTCTGTTCCCATAGCGTGTTTTTACCCCAAGATGACAACCATTTATGTCCAAAGGCAGCGTAGAGAGCAGCCTTTGGACGTAACCGCGCTATGCTAAATGCTATACTTAAGTTCACAGTACATTAATGAATTGATGCCATATGACCGCTGCTGCTACGTTCTCTAGCTAGTGGGTGGGATAACACTACAGGCAGGATGACAGCACGAGAGATGATAGAGAAACTTTGTTTTGAGGAAAAACGACAGCTTTCAAAAGATAGGAGACCAACACCTGAGCTACCAGAGCTTCAGCAAAGGTAAGGTCAAAAAATGTTTTTCACAGTGAATGGAACAAAAGGAAGGATCGTCTTTGTGGATGCTCCTCACTGAGGCTGTTCTTAGTTGTTGTTGTTGTCTTTTTCTCTGTGTTTTCTCCGGATGCGCTGCCGTGTCATGAGATATATCTTATTATGAATTTTATATTTTGATAAGCGCATTGAGGTGACTTTGTTAGAAATTGCTTTATACAAATAAAATTGATTTGAATTGAATTAACACTTGCCAGCAGAAACATATGAAATTGTCATTGGTGGTCTCGATTTGCAACGTGCCTACCCAACCCTAGTGGTCACGGCACGTCACTGCCTAGGGGTAAAAGAAAAAAAATGTGATATACTGCGATATTTCACCGCGCGAATATCATATTGATCCAAAAAATTTTGGTAACATTAGCGTAGTACGTAATCACCCAGTCTCTACATGTCGACAATGCACTTTAGCTTTATTTTCATAAAACATAGTGGACACTTTGATAGATGTACTATATGTGGTTAGTTTTTTTTATTAAAAAATAATTTCTACAATAATAGAATCAGAATCTTTTGTAGAAGAAAAAGTTGAACTTTTTTAATTTGACACTTTGATAAACATGCCACTTTTTTTTTTACTATTAATACTCAAATTACATTTAGTTACTATTTACTTATTCTCACAAGTTTAAAAAAAAATAAAAAATAATGTAACAATTATTGATATTGTGATATATTATATTGGGACATATCGTATCGTTAAATGCATGGCAATGTACAGCCCTAAAGCCAACCCAAGCTCAATACTAAATCCAAATCGAATCATGATTAATCGATCCAAATCGATTCAGGAAATTGGCCATGATATTCAGCTCATGATACCCGGCCAGAATCTCAAACTCAGCCTACGCATGCACCTCTGATAGCTTCCTCATCAAAGCAATGCATGACGTCATCACATTTTATAGCACAACAACGGTTAGAGTTAAGGGGAAGCTACAGCCCAAGCAACAGAGCATCAATAAAAAGTTGGAAGGGAAGAAGAGAGGCAAGAAGGAGGGCAGGGGCATTCATCCAAAGCATGGAATCAGTCGAAGAAATCAATTTTTAATTTGGCCGTCAGGATGGCAAAGCTGGTGCACCAACAGCGCTACAGTGAAGTTAATTACACAAAACTGCCTGTGAGAAAGGGAAGATGAGAGACAGACTCAAATAGTGAGATGGGGAGGAGAGATGAGGGTGACAAAGACTAGCGAGAAAGCGGGAGGAGGGTGGCGTGAAATGGATGGTAGCAAGGTCACTGTCTGGGGGAGAAATGAAGTGACGGAGTGGACAGATGGTGACACGCTGAAGAGGAATTGCTGGAAAAGGAGACTCAGATGGTGAAGAAGAGAAAAACCTGATTTCACACTCCAGCTCTCTGACTGGGTGCCTAGAACGCTTACATCATCACACAAGGTATGATCTTAGCATGTGGGAGGCTTTGAACACACTTCGCACACTTCGAGTAAATTAAAAGTTCATGAAGTTTCAGTGTCTCCTCAGGTGCCTCTTTACTCCTTCTCTGCTACGCTCTTCCTTTGGATCTCCACTGCCTGGAGGGTGCTGGCCAAGCCAATCAAAGTGTATTAGACCACGGTGATGGCATGAAAGCCTGGCATTGGACCAGAGCACTGTTGATCATCCACGCAGCGCCACAGAAACCAGCACATGATGTAGGACACTGCTCAGTACACTCGCTCTACTAGTGGCTTTCACCTTCTTCTGGCTTACATGCTGCTTCCACATACGCTCAGTGAACCCTCAATGCCTTTCAGTGTGGAAAAGTTTTTGCCTTTTCAGCAGATTAAATCATTACAGTCAACTGCACTACACAATTTCAGATTTCAACATTTTAACTTCAGCTAAAAAAACAAAAAAATAGAGTAATTAAGGTGTGGTTATATGGGGTGCCAAATGTAAAAACTCTCACTGTTTCATAGCCGACATATTTTAAACATTTAGGTCACTTTCCTCACATTTAGCTCAATTTCCTTCAGAAATTCATGTAAGACAGCATGTTCCATATCAGTGGTTCCCAACCTGGGGTACGTGTACCCCTAGGGGTACTTGAACACATTGCAGGGGTACTTTAAAACATTGATGAATTTATTTCCAACATGCTGAGTCATTTTTAAGCCTATTTCAGACACTGTACATGTTCATCCAGCATCTTTTCCGCCCGTTCACAATAAACAGCATTAATGGAATAAACAATATTGTGGCCTTAATATCCTACTAAATTGTTCCTAACATGTTATGCACATTACTAAAATTAAGGTCAATATATTCTCTGATCAATAATTGTAATACACAAAATTGATATTTAGTGTGCGTTAAACGTACAGGTTGAAATTTTCAAGCTGTAGGAGACTTCAGAGGCCAACATGTTAACATGTAAATAAAACAAGAAAGGTTAATAAAATCGAGTGACGAAGGGTGTTCTCCTAATCTGAAGAGAGGAGTCGGGGGGTACATGAGACAGAAAAGGTTGGGCAACACTGTTCTATATCATTGTTAAAAAAGTGTACGCATGAAAAAGACATCTACTGTAAATGTTAAATCTAAATCAAAATGTTAAATATGAATCTAAATGTTAAATATGAATCTAAATGTTAAATCTAAATGTTAAATCGGTCACCAAGTGTAATGCTAAATATTTCGAAATTATACGAAGTGGGCAGGTCGCTGTCTCTTCCCATCTCCTCACTCACTGAGCCACAGTCAGTGGTGTGGGCGGGGCCTCATGATCGACAGATTGACAGAAGCGTGGCTGCCATAGTGGACCATCGGTCCCTCCAGCCAACACTCACTCATACGCCACATTCATACAAGGCAATGTGGGTAAAGTGCCTTGCCCAAGGACACAACGACAATGACTTGGCTAGAGCAGAATTCAAACCCCCAACCCTTTGGTTATTGGACAACTCACTCTACCACTGTGTTGTATGACTGAGTCGATTGCTTTTTTTTCCCTTCTGTTTACTTTCAGGTGTGTCCTATCTCGCGGCGTGTGGGTCCGGGGCGGCATCAAGGAAAGGCGATCTGGCGCGCTCTGGGGTGCCTGGTTGGTGCGCCTGGGGGCCGGCGGGGCGGCTTGCAGCATCCCCTTGGTGCCCTCGGCAACTATGGGCGTGGTTGTCGGCTGCCCGTTCCGCGCGGCTCTGGCCATCTGCTGGGCAGGGGCCTTGGCTCCTCTGCTGGGGTCTCGGGTGGGGGGCTCTCTGGGCCCTGCCCTCAGGGGGTTGGGTGCTTGGGTGTGGGTGGGTGGGGGGGTCTGGATGCGGGCGGGGGGCCTTGGGGTTGGGGTCGGTGGGGGGGATGCATTGGGTGCTCGGCTGCTTGGGGCTTCCTCGGATGTGTGTGTGGGGGGCGGTGGCTGCCTCTCGGCCTGGGATCTTGGGGGCATCTGGGGGGTTGCTCGGCCACGGGGGGGTTGCCTGGGGCTCCCTGGCCTCCACTCTTTCTGCTGGTCTGGTTGCATCTGCGGGCCCAGTTTTTTTTTTGCACATATACTGGTATACGATGCACTGGCACGCCTTGGGATGTGGGATAAAACTCATACTGGGCTGAACCTTAGACACGTTAATCCCAAATACCTGCTTTAGGTACTACCATTCACTCATTCCCTCTGTTCACAGCCACCACCATTATAGCTAAGCTTCACACTTGTCACCATACTGGCTGGATTACACAATATAATAAGCACAATATACTCTACAACCTCACATCTCACCCTCACTGCAAAACAGTCTATTCTTCCCCACCTTTTCTATTTCCTACCTTGAGTCTCTCCTCCCTGCTCCCTTTCCCCTCCCCTTCCCCCTCCCCCTCCACTTAGGTGTAACACTGCTCTCCCTTTTTATATCCTCCCTATAATAAAAGATTTCTTACCCTTCCTTAGGGAGGGCTGGTGATGGTCACAATCAAGCAATAAAATAAATCAATGTATTTTATTGCAATAACAAAAAAAAAAAAAAAGGTATGTCCTATCTTCCTGATTACCTCCCCCACTATCTAAAAGCAGTGCTGTAATGCAAAAAGTTCTTTATTTTCATGTTTCTCCAACCCAGTCTGTCTATGTTGATCATTAAATAGATTATTTTGGTAATCAGTTCAGATTTTAACTTTGTACGTTGCTAGGCACAATGGCGACTCCTAGAGCAACAATGTATTTTCTTCAAATGTTGTCTTTGATGTGGGGGATTATTTATTTTGGTTTTATTTCAATACTTTCCCAAACATACTGTATATTTCTTTTGTGAAAATGCTACACTCATTTACCAGCACATAATCTACTTTGAAACCATCTGCTAATTTTACAACTACTTTGTTCTCGTCTATTTTTCACTTCTATCTAATTTAAAGCTGTTAGATCCTGCTAGAATCTCACAGTTATCCCATCATTCCCACCCCTCTCTCCTCTGACTGTACATTACCTATATCCAGCCTTGTCTTGATAAGTGTGAAGAAACGACACACAAGGGATCCTTCCGTTAGCAATCCAAATAATGAAAATGTAATTCTACAGGCATAATTAAGTCAGATATAGTGTGATTACATTGTGATCCATTAAAAGTGATGGTAAAAGTAATTGCTTATTCACTCAACGCGAATTTTATGAGGATATGCGATGGCACCATGTTGCTTTTCCTCTATACAATTCATTACATTTACAAGAGCGTAATACTTAATAGGTGTCTGTCCTGTTGACAGCTTGTTTAGCCATGAATTACAGCACCCATAGTAGTTAGCAGAACGCACTGTCCTGTAACTATACACTGTTATTCCTACATTAGTAAATAAACGAGTCCTTCCGACCCCAAATAGTTACTTCACACATCTCGCTGAATATGTTTGGTCTGCAGAACTGTGAGATAAAGAGGAAGGAAACACTTGAAAAGGATTCAGGAAACTGTCTGATACCTCCCACGCTCACATATGGAAGCTTTCTCACCCAGAGAAACATGCAGTCAACAAATGGCCAAATGTGAGGATAATGCTCCAAATGAACCAGTGACGTGCAGTCAGAGTAAGAGAAAATGAATCTGTCTATACTGCTTTATAATATAGTTTTCTGCATGATTTCAACATTTTTTATGGTGAAAATCACAGAATTTACACATTTCCTGTTCAAATCCATTGTGTTTAGTAGTAAAAGAGAGATCAGCCAAAAACCACAACCAAAACATGTATAAATTGGAAAAAAAAAAACACCTGATAGCAACAAATCTCGTTTTTTCTCGCTATTGAATTGTTGAAACATATGGAATGAACTAAGGTATAATCGAAAGCTTTTAAAATAACTAAATGTTTCAATGAAAGGTAAAATTGAACTGTAATCAGAATCAGAATGTTTTTTGTAAATTACATTCAAACTCAGTGCATAACATACACTATAAGCAATAATATCTTCTTGAAATTTGCAAAATGAAATAAAAGTACAAGGAAATAACTGTTCCCTATTTAGAAATTCACAAGCATGAAATTATGTACTATTTTGTTCATTGGACAGTATCTGACATAGGTAGCACGATACAAAAAGAAGACAAAATGAACTTGCTGAAATTAGGAAAATATCGGATATTGGAAAAAAGCTAATGTCAAACATAATGGTCACAGGTAAATAGGGTAACATCCTGGAAATAGTAGGCTGCAAATCTACACCAAACATAAAAACAACCAACCATTTTCAACCACAAGTAGTTCTTTGTGCATATTTTCAATTAGTGTGCATGGGTTTGTGTTCATGTTCAAAAACATGATGCTAGGCTATCATAGTGTACATTAGGGATGTCCCGATTAGTGTTTGGAATAAAATAATGGCGTATGGTAACGGCGTTTGTTTTTCAGTAACGGGGTAATCTAACGAATTACTTTTTACGCCGCTACAACGCCGTTATCGTTACTGAACGTTAAATGCGGTGCGTTACATGTATTGACTGAATAAACTTTTATCCGAAAACATCCCTGGCTTCTTACTCAGCTGTTGTGAGGAGGTGGGTCAAAAACAAGGTGAGCGATTATGATTGGCTCAGGCGACGTGCCAGCACACGCGACACACACACAAAGGCAAGAACGTGTATGTGAAGTGTACATTATATCCAGGAGTGATGACTTTGTCGACATCCGTTGTAAGCAACTCAAATTTAATGAAGCACCTCACGACACAGGCATCTAAAAAAAATGAATTATTTGACATATAGCAACTTTTTTTTTTTTTTTTTTTTAAACAGTAACGCAAATAGTTACTTTCCTTGGTAATTAGTTACTTTTATTATAGAGTAATTTAGTTACTAACGCAGTTACTTTTTGGAACAAGTAGTGAGTAACTATAACTAATTACTTTTTTAAAGTAACGTTCCCAACACTGGTCCCAATACAACTTTTTCACTTCCAATACGATACCGATATTGCAGCCTTGTGTATCGGCCAATACCGATATTGGTCCGATACAATATCAGCACAAATCATACATACTTTTATTACTTATTTTGTAGTGTGGAATGTAAGAAAAGGTTTGATTAAGTGATGTTACTCAAACACAGAACAATAGTCAGCAACAGTAGGTTACTTTGTTGGGGTGTGAACCACAGTCACCTATGGATAGAAGTGCTGGAGCGGAACATTTTATCGGAGAGCTTATATCGGTGATTTTAGATGCAGTCCGATAAAATCCGTTGCATCGGATTGGGACACCTCTAGTGTACATTAGGGATGTGAATGTTTCGGTGTCTCACGAGTCGATTCGATTCTTGGAGTCACAATTCCATTCAAAACTGATTCTTGATTCAAACGATTCTCGATTTAAAAATGTATACAATGCATTTTGTGTTAAGGCAAATCATGGCATCAAATCAATAGTTTGTATAAGATAATTTTAAATAAACTGACTCCTTGTGCTGTCTATGTAATGCATTGTAAGTTGGGGTCGATGTTTCCTGGTGAGATTGTGTCATAGACTGTAAAGGTATGGGTGAGTTTGTGTGTTTTGGCCCAACACTGTTGTCGTAGTAGTCGGAAGTCGCCATCTTGAAAGCCCATGGCCTACTAGTCTCTACTAAGTTCTTGTATTTTCGGCTTGAGAAAACACATGCTTGTGAGTATGTTTAAGTGCATTGTTTGATAGCACTCCTAAGACTGTGTTTGTGAAAGTTAAGCATAAACGAAGTGTTATATAAATCCCCGCCGATTGTGCTAAATGTTAGCATGAGGATACACATGGGTTTTCCCATAGACGTTAGCATGAAGCTAGCACCCTTTTTTATGGTATTTTCTATTTATGAGAACACTTGTATGTTCAGTCTACAGTGTTTCTTGAGTAAAGAATCTAAGTGGAGTTTTTCTTGAAAAAAAATAAAAGATTTTTTAAGTTTATGAATCGATTCAGAATTGCGATTCTTAAATGAATCGATTTTTTTTACCCCACCCCTAGTATACATGCTTACATAACAGTAATATTTTGGACTGTGGAGGAAAACCATTTATGTTTATCATGTCTGTTGTGTGTGCTAAACTTGCTTTAAGCTAATTGCATTATTGCTAACAACAACATAAAATCATAGAATGCCAACATATCACTATATGCTATTGACAGCCTGACAAAGTGGGGATTTGTATCCATACTATGCATTGGGAGAAGAGAATGCTAACATTATACCACGGAGCAACTATATAATAAGCTAAAATCCTACCAAATCTGTTTAATATTTATATGAACCACTGACATGGATTTACTTACATCTTTGAGGCAGCCCATAAAGTTGTTGCTGACGGGCGATCCAGGCAGGTCTGCCGTGTTCGGGCTCCCTCCAATATAGAAGAAGTCATCAGAGCCCAACATGGTGTAATCCTCCTGGGTGTAACCAGTGGTGGTCAAAATACCATCAACTGAGATGGTCACCTGTTACAGGCATGGCCCGAGAGTGAAAGATATAAAAATAAAAAGAAAAGGAAGGATAGTGGAGCAGACAGGAAGAGATAATAAGATAGGAGAGAAATTAGATGAAATGGAAGGAAAGAGAGGGAAGAGATAGAATTAAACACAAGCGACGGGCAAGCGGATTTCCTTTAGCGCTATCGTTTGGTTGGTTACTTTTGAAGCGAGTCAGACTGGGGAATTCACTCCAGAGTGCAGTTGCTAAATGGAAACTGATAGATAATTAACTACCATTGGCTTCTATGGTTACATTATATTTGCTTTATAGCAACATACAGTATTTGTCTTTACTCGTAAAAAAACCTGTTTTGTGGATCCTGATAAGTGTTTACTCACAACAGAAACGTATTGGTATGATGGCCTAGATGATGCTAAAATGCCTTGGATGTGTTTTTGATTTTTGATAAATGCGTAGAAACAAAACCTTTGGTGAACGTGGTAATTAACTATACACAAAAAATTTAAGTTGTTTAGGCTAATAGCATTATTGCTAACACCAACGTAACCACTTTAAAAAATAATGATAGGATGCCATATATCGCTATGCTATTAACAGGTGGGGATTTTAATTGTTTTAGTTTTGTTTTTGTTAGCCCAGTTAAAACAATAGATTGGAAAGCTATATGATAAACAAATTTAAAATAGACAGATTGACAAATAAGGTTGTGTTATATTGTCTAAGTAAACATCAATCATTATGAATGGACATTTTTATTAGCATCTCTTAAGGTGTCTAGAAAGGCACTGTATAATTTAAGCTAATGCTTCAACTAATGTAAGTAATAATTATTAGCTTCTGAATTTTTATAGAAGCCAGATAAACAGTGCTAAATAAAATAAAACCTAATTCATCCTTTAATATTTCAGTCCAAAGAACATTTGAATACTAAAAAATAATAATAGTAAATGATTCATAACTAACCAAAAGATAATTCAGTAATATCTTGACCTAAAACACTTGTCTTTACATTTAACTTGTCCCAGTGCAAGGATTGGCATCACTTAGATCTAGATTTAACATTTAGATTTACCATTTCAATTTAGATTTAATATTACCACTACCATTAATTGAAGCATTAGCTTAAAATATAAAGTGTTTTTTACATTTACATTTTGATTTAACATTTAGGTTTAGATTGACCATTTTCATTTATACTTAACATTTGGATTTAACATTTACATTTAGGTTCCACTTTTATATTTAGCGTTAACATTTACATTTAGATTTAAGATTCATTTTAAGATTCAACATTTAGGTTTAGAATTAACATTTAAATTGAACATTTATATTTAGATTTTTTCTTCATGTGTATACATTTTTTTTTTACAATTATATATAACATGTTTTTTTATATACATTGCTATGTCAAATGAAAGAAAAATTAGCAACATGTGAGGAAAGTGAGCTAAATATACAAAATATGTCAGCAATGAAACAGTGACTGGGTTTACTGAAGAGCATATGCTTTTGATTACCAAATACTCTGATTTCATTGGGGAACTGCTTTGACTTTTGTTAATGTATGACATTTAATAAATAGAAGTATTCTTACTCTACCATTAACTTTGTGATAACAGATCAAAAAACTCATGTTGGTTGATTTGTAACCATATGAACTTGTGAAAGTCTCATTCATTCTCAATCAAAAAATCAGTTTAAATGAGAAGTCAACAAAAAAGAGGCTTTTTAGCAACTGCACTCCACAGATCTATCACCCAAACTGAGTTTGCATCTTCACTTCCTTTTGGATAGTGTTTCTGTTATCAATTCTTGACCGTACTTCCCTTCTCAAAAGGGCAACTCATTTTTATGTCTGCTGTTGGTGCTTGGTGAGCCAGATGGATCTTTTTTTATGCTGGTTTGTATTGGGATGCCTTTGGAGATGTCTGTTGGGACTTTCAGCAGGAGCTATAGTCATTTGTTCAGAGCGGACCCACCCATGGGATTAGTATGTCCTTGGTTGGATCTACCAGTAGTCTCACCTTTTTAGAGTAGACACCAGTGATAAAGCTTCCCTGCTTAAGAAAACAGGTTTGTTTGGAGGGAAAGTACACTACAGGGAGCTTCTAGGAACAGTTTATGTGAGGCTGTTGATGGATCATCTTATGAATTTAATGTACTGATGAAGTACTGAGGGACTAGCATTGGGCCAGTTGCCAGACACCCATAAATTTCCAAGCAAAGACCATGTATTTCTTCTTCTTAAATGCCTTTTTGTACTCA
This sequence comes from Gouania willdenowi, assembly GCF_900634775.1. Classification (NCBI taxonomy): domain Eukaryota; kingdom Metazoa; phylum Chordata; class Actinopteri; order Blenniiformes; family Gobiesocidae; genus Gouania; species Gouania willdenowi. The sequence continues at coordinate 21,285,111 of NC_041061.1, read as the reverse complement.
AGCTGTGATGAAAAAAAGAAAAATCAACAAGCCTCAGACAATACTTTTCACTCAGTTTTCTATTCTGGGATCAAAAGGTTCGAACTAAGCAGCAGCAAAATTCCCTCGAGACAATGTGTCGACATAAGACCAAGAACAATTACTGGGCAAAATCGAGACAAAGAAAACAAACAATTCTGTGCTCACTGATTGATATAATTATTCACAACAGCACCCACACGACTCTGCATTGCAATAGGAAAATTACAATTACTTGCATCATTGGCCGGAGAAAAGAAAGCGCTGATATCAGAGGTTACTTGATCGCTTGAAAGAAGGAATGCAAATTTTTCAAACCAAGACATCTACCCATACTTAAACCAAAATGTTGCAGTTTTATCACTTTAACCTTCAGATGGAATAAAATGATACTGCATTCTAATATACTTTCCTCTTTTCTATTTACGACAATATCACAGTTGCACAATTAGAATAAAATGCGTTGAAATAGAAACATCTCTGCATATGTTCCGAAAAAGGTTCAATAGTTTTCTTGGTAGCTAAAAATATATTATAGGGTTGCAAACCCATATCTACAAGGTCATGAGTTTGGTCGAGACTAAAAAGTCTTGGGCATTTATGTTGACGGTGCTTAATCTTAGTTATTAATCCAGAGGCTTTACTTCTCAAATGAAAACGTGTCTAAAGTGTCCTTTTGACTGTTTACTTGTTGCTACTTGTAATTGCTTGATTGTCAGACAACACTACATTGTCCTCTGGTGATTAATAAAGTTTCAGTTTTACTTAGACCAAAGTAACAACTAAACATAGAGCCTTGGCTTTCTTCATTATTATTCTGTGCTCATAGATGATAATAGCCTACAAGTTAAACGCATGTCTGCTGAACTTCGATTGTGGTCAGTGAAATAAATGCCAACTGATACTGTGATTGCTTGATAATGATTATAATAATAGAAATAGAACAAAGATGGAGGTTGGCTGTGTATGATGAATTACAAGTACAAGTTCTTGCTAAGAACCAAAATTGCTATACGTAACTTCTATTTCCCACAAACACTGTTGAAGTGAATGTAAAGTAAACAAAATATTTCATTGCTTTAAATCTAGTAGCAAACCTCCATCTGGACTTGTTAGCCTAGCCACCAACAACTAGCTTGCAATGTTGTGAAACAACATGGAACTAGCAAAATTTGGGCTGAATCATGTGGTTAAACATATGCATAGCATGTGATATTTTTCTACTTTTTTTTTTTTTTTTTTTTTGATGAGGCATACGTTTACCATTATTAGAGCTAACCTAATGCTGCCTTTTAAGAATTAATACAAATACTTCTACAGTGGTGTTCTAGAAAGGAAACATTTTTGGTTGTATTGGTAATTAGTTCAAATAATCATTGTTTTTTTTTTACTAATCATATGGTTTATATATTCAGATAAATGCATTCACAGATTAATTTGGCTACATTGTGTTTCCACTACAAGCTGAATGTTATGCATGTGGATTGGGCGATGATACCAATACCTGTTTTTCTTTTATCTTCAATTTCCCCTCTTTATAATTTGAGCTTTGACCCAAATCGAACCACTTACCAATTGTTGGAAACCCCAGGCTTTCTACCCTCGACAACCAGGAATCAAAAGGAAGGAAGGGGAATACATTTCTGGTTGGACTTCTGTGGGTGTCTGGCAACATGTCAAAATAGTGCACAAATTGCACCAGATGATGAATTTCCTTTTAGACTCAAATCAAGCCTCTTGGAAAGTAAGCTGCTTTTAAAGTTAAAAAGCAGAGAAGGGAGTGAGTCTTTAGTTGTATGCCGAAAAGAGTCGCAGGGGTTGGAGGGTGAACGGAATCGGTTAGTACTTTTGTAAGTAAGGGGAAGTCAGACACAAAAATGGTTGTTAGTACAGTTACAACAAAGGTTTGGTTAAAACAATAGATTAGTAACATCAATTTAGTCAATTTAGTCAAAATGGTAAGAGGAATGTGAGGATTCTTTAAAAGTCCTCTGGAATTTGATTGCTCAAACCAGATCCAGAATATGAGATTTCATATGACAAGGGTTTGTTTTGGTTAAGAAGAAACAAAATGAATCCATTCAAGCTCACGGGTTGACACACAAGCCATGCTTTTAAGAAAACAGATAATGACACCATGGACGTTAGTGAGTTGGAAAGCAGCATTAGACAAAACACATATGGATAGGCTATTAAAAGAAATGTGGTAAGATGTGGCAAAATGAGGAAGATATTACAAAGCACCAGACAAATGGGTAAGACAGACACAAGCTTAAGCTGTTAAAAGTTGAGGGTTTGAAAGCAACATAAAAAGCTTTTGAGACACAGGTGCAACGGATCAATACGTGCTAGGCTAGAGCAGCATTTCCACCTCATGTACCAGTTGATGGAAGGACGTTCTAGCCAAAAACATGCATGCAGGATGCATCACTGGATACTGTCAGTTTGAAGTTGGTACTTGGTAATGTGATGATATTTGTGTCAGCAATCACAGATGATGGGAATGAGAGGGTTTTTTTTAAAGAATGGGGAAAGTCAAGAGAGAGAGAAGACATCAAAATTCTGGCGAATAGGATCTCAAAAAGGAGAATGTCCTGGAATAACAGTCTCAACTCTTTGAGTTGTAGCAAACTACACTATATACCGTATGTATAATATGGATATCTCATGTTATTCTTCAACTTTCTGTAAAGAATGAATTTATTATGTAAGTAGAATTTGAGCCAAAGCTGAGTAAAATGGCTACTTGTCAATCCTCTGTTCACCAGAACATGAAAATCTGTCCCTTCTTTTTTCCCATATTTTTTTGGTGTTATGAGAATAAGTTGTGAGGTCCTTATTTATTTTAGTAGGTTAATTAAAACAAACAAACAAACAAACAAAAAAAAAAACTTAAAAAGAGGGAAATTTAGAAAAAAGAAATAAAATAAAAAGATATATAAAACATTGAATATATTAAGGTAATTGATATATGTATGTATATATGTTGGCCGTGATATATACATTTGCATATATGCTCAATGCAACCTTTAGATTAACAAAAATACACCAAGAAACTAGTCATGCAAAAGATGAGGCCAGTAAAGTAGTTTTAAACTAGTGTTAATTAGGGTCTGAATGCACACAGTGAGGTTTCTATGGCAGTTCTTTCCACAGTCTGCATCAATGGGCAGACAAAATCAATTATTGATTGGCAATCCAGTGAAAGCCTCTCGCTCTACATCCGATTATCCATACAGGGCTGGACTAATGCTACAAAGATGAAGTGTTTGTATAGGATCTGCATTGGTGCTGTACATTACAAGACAGAACTACTGGCTTCATTGACCTTTAACCTTTTAACAAGGTACCTGTAGTACATTTTCAATTGCAAGCTCTGTATAAAAGATCATTTGTCATACTAGATTACAGGTTTTGTTGTGTAATTTTCTTTGATAGTCCCGTCAGGGATTATTGAAATCTGCGTTTGGTCAGACATGGGAGTCAAAGGAGGAGCTGTGACACAAGTCGTGACCCAACTACATGGTGATTCCGGGCGCTTCCGCTTAGCCACCATCAAGGGCCAGCTTCAGTAGCTGATTAAGGCTGACCGTAGCAATGCAGTGCGACTGAAGTTTAAGAGTAAAAGCAGACTAAAGTAATCGGAATGCCCGGTACCACCAATGTGTTCGGCGATAACGTGTTACCGCGCCACCGTACTCTAACGCAATATCTTTATAAGAAATAAAGGCAGTTACCGTCACAAAATATTGCGTTTGTCCATTATGTGACTTAATTCAGATTGCTTTAATTTATTTATTTTAGAAGGCGTTTTTTGTTTATGTTGTACATTGTTGCTTGTTTTTGTACATAGGGGAACATTATAAGGGCTAAACACAGCCATTTTTATAATGCTGAAGCCACTTTAATTTTTTATCTTTGACTCTGAATAATATTCAGGTTTTTATGTGTTATTTATTTCAGAATTCCATGTAACATTTTCAGTTTCTGCCGGTTTCAGGTAAATAAACTGGCATTGAAAAAATACTTTGTTTTTCAGTTGGATTGGTGTTTGTAAAGACTAATACTGAGCAGAGTTTAGTACTGTGAATGTAAATGATTAGAAACTGTAGGAATGGGTACAATACAATTTCATTTAGCAGAGGCTTTTAGCCAAAGCAATGTTAATACAGGAGCAGTAGGGGTAGGAGGGATTCAAACCACTGACCCTCTGATTACAAGCCAGCTTTCTTAACCACTATTCCTCCACCACAGAGTTGCTCAACAGTAGAGAATTTTCTGATACAGCACTGAAATGAAGTTGTACAGACACAAATGACCAAAAAAATAATACATTATTTAATTCTAAGTAATTTAAAAGTTACTCTTTCCAGTAAAGTATTACTTTTTGGTGTAAGTAATCAAAATAGTAACTGAGATAATGGTAATTAGTTACTTTTTTTCAGTAACTGGTGTTACTCCCACTACCACCGTAGTGGGAGTTTGACAAATTCTATGACCTAACACGATGTTTCTGATTGTTCTGATGGCTGAATTCCACGTTTACTCTTAAGCTTCGGCCACCTTGTGTTAGCCGCCATCAGCCAGTTGATCCTGGCTTGACGGAAGCGACCGGAATCACCATCTAGTCGGGTCACAGAGTGTGTTCCAACTCTTCCTTTGATTTTGACCCACAACAAGGCAGTGAGCATGTCTGACAAAAAATGGCATTGTTTCTTTAACTCCTGGCTGCCCTAGATGGACACTTGGTAGGAAATGCTAGGACTGCCAGAAACATCCGGTTTCTCATCACATTCCTGTATAAACATCAACAGTATATCTCAGAACTGTTTCCGAAACTTGTTTCTCAGCTCTCATTTGCAGATTGAAGAACTCTCCTATCATGCTCATGAATCAAGCCTTGTGTCACTAATGGGATCATGCACTCATTGAGGCCCTACTTTACAGCTAGGGCTTTGACCACTAAATCAAGAGTTGTTAAAGACTCTATAAAGCACAGAATGGTCAGCCGTGATGTTAACAAGTCATTCCCTAACAGGCTGAACAGCTCCGGCAGATTCTCATTAGGGTCATCAGTCTCATTAGCGAGAAAAATGATACAACTAACAAATGGATTGGACTCTCATTGACTGGATAAGCCACTTTTTTGGAATGGAAAGTCTGCTGTGTGTGCTGAATTCAGAGAGAAACAGACAAAACTGAGGATTCGAAATTGGAGGGGTATTAATTATAACACTTCTAAGGCTTGAAAAAATATATACTTTTTTTATTTCCTCATACGGGTCGTATAAAAAAAGAAAATAAATGATACATAAAGAGTTTTATTTGTTGGGGCAGACCTCTTTGGATGTCAATTTAAAGTCTTAAGTAAATTAAATCTGGATGATGATATAAAGAGGTAACATATATAAATATACAGAAAGAGGGCCAGAAGAAAAACAGAAAGGTGGAGTTTTTCATCTACCTTGGAATTGATGAAGGACAGTACTTTAAGTAAAGCAAACTGAATATAAAGAGGTAACGGAAAACCCAGGGCAAACCAATGTGTAAGACAGTTAGAATGATAGCTACCATATAATGCAGTTTGTTACCATAGCGTGTCCAATGCCTGCGTGCTTCAGGAGGAAACAGGGGGAGGAGAAAGAAAAAATATATAATAACGGTAAACCTTAAAAACTTAAGAAAGCACACCTTAGCCCCAAAGAAGGGGGGGAAATGTGAAAAAGATTGTCTAAAATATTTCACTATCAAATTAAAGATCTGCATTCTCCTAATTTGTAATAGTAATGCATTAAAATAAGATGCAAATATTTAAAACAACTTTTGAGGTTCATAATAATAAAGAAAAAAAAAAAGTAAAAATAAAAGGTAAAAAGGGATAAACGGTACATTTGTTAGTATGCAAGTAGTAGTAAGTTAAAAAAAACAAAACAGATGGGTCACATTCCGTGAATGACACAGTGTTAGTTGTTAAAAATCATAAAAAAGGTCAAGGATAAAGGAAAGTCACCAATGATCAGAATCAAATTGGAAGACTTTGGAAGCTTGTTAGTAAAAGAGACAAAAAGTTAGCAAATCAACGTCCATAAAAGGGGGTGGGACAGCTGTTAGGGAGGGGCTTGTTTTCAGGGGAAGGGAAAACGGCAGAAATAATGGTGTCTGTGGTGTCTTGTTGGTGTCAGAATATTTGTCTATGGCCAATCAATTGAAGATGGCATCCGTTGTTTAGTAGCCACTTGCATGCAAGAGGAAACAACAAGGAGTTGCAGTGATTTTTCACTGTTATTATAGTCATGTGACTTTGTCAAGGGCATTCAGGAAAAACTATCAACTCGACATGCTCCTCGGAGAAGTGCAAAAGAACAGTCTTTATCTGCAGGAACCTGTAAACAAAAAGAAATGTTTAGTCATTTTCACAGAGGAGACAAAGAAAGATGGAAGGAGGTCCCCTGAGGAGGGAAAGATGGAAGAACGTGAGGTGAATGATTGGAATCAGTTATTTTTTAGCAAACTGAAAGTTTGTGTCTCTTCTTTTTTTTTTTTTTTTGGTTGTGTTTGTGTTATTTCACGCCTGGCTGGTACTTTCTAAAGTAAAGTCTCATTCATGTTTTATGTTGTGGGCGACAAACTTTCCTCTGAAATCTATTGATCAAATTGACCTTTGTCCCTCGGGAAAGATCGGCCATCCAGAGACCGACTTGCACCTTGATGTGGAAATTGAAATTCGGAGGTTCTTGAGGTTGGCAAGGCTTGAGGTTTTCTTTTAGGTTTTTTTTTTTTTTTTCCTCCCACCTGGGGTCCAGGCTTTTGTTTTTGTCTGGATTGGTGCCTCAAACTGATTGGAAATTCACCAACAGAAGAAATGACTCAACGTTTGAATTGTAGAACACGTTTAGTCATTGGATTGAACATTGTTGTTGGATGAAATCCACATTTTGAATGATAATAAAATTCTATTAAAAAAAAAAAAAGAATATATATAATTCTATTTTCAATGGTTAGGGAAGTACCACGTGAGAAACATTTTATTTCTAAGAAATGTACTCCGTACAAAAACAAGCTAATGTTAAAATAGTTTTTTTTATGTAAAATGGGTTATTTTTCCTTGGTAATTATTGTTCTGAAAGGTTGATCAGTGCATTGTTTTTATTCTTATCATAACAACATACTTTAAAGGTGCAGTCTGCAACTCTTATAAAAGAGACTTTTTGTCATAATTGCTAAAGCTGTCACTATGTAAGGACAGTTTTACATCAAACTAGTAGTTTGTGTGAAAAAAAAATTGAGTCTTCCCTGCTGCTCCTGCAGCCTTTGGCAGATTGCCAGAATGTACCGCAACCGAGCAAAAAGAACCAATCAGAGCCAGGATTGTGTTTGATGGACTGTCTGACAGTTGTTGCTCACAGGCACCGCCCCTTTCCCAGGCTGGAGTGCCGTCTTTTTTACAGCGTATGGTCTGGAGGAGTAGACGATGGAATTAGTGACTTTTCTACTGCTTGATTTACATTATGTTTGATTTGTAATTGTTACACTAGAACTCTGTCGTGCATGTGTTGTTCGTGTGCGCGCAGCAGCCTCCGTTTGGGCAGCTGTAAGTGATTGCACTGTGTTGTTGCTGCTTTTACTGAGGTGTGTGCACATTGAGAGAGAGGGAGGGGGAGAGAGGGATCTGAGATTCACGGACTGCACCTTTAAACCAATAAAATAACCCAATGACATTTCTCTTCCACTTTTTGGTTGACTCAGCTCAACAGCAGCTTGTTGCAAAGCCAAAACAACATAATGTTGCAGAAATTAATGGTAATTTTCTCAGTTGCAAGAAGACAGTTCCGCCAACGCACATAACTCTTAAACTCAGAGTAGAGGTAAAAAAAAAGTGACGGTAAAATCCTCAGCTGCTAAAGTTTGCATAAAGTTGGATGTTGTTGAAATACTGTTATTCACTAGAGCATAGGTATTTACTCTCCTTCATGTTAGCAAAGAACAATGCAGGAAAAAAACTTTATGAGCAATTCTGGGTCTGCAAATTCTGGTAGAAGCCATTGCAAAACATCTTCTGACACAATGAAGATGGGAATTTCTTGAAAAAAATATGCAGAAGAAGAGCTTACCTTACAAAAGGGACTAGAACTCATTTACTGAGTCTTAAGAACTGTCACAAAAATACATTTGACTTGATTAAAGACGATTTCGGATCATTTTACAGGGACTCTACATCAGTATCTTTGATTCTCATTGAAGTTTCAAGGCCATAATGGAGAAGACTAAGTCAATAAGAGACTCTTTTAAACAAAAAGAACAAAAGTATAGAGTGAAGCAGCTGGAACTGATGCGTGTGTGTCCAGTTAAAAGCATTGTATGACTCAGATGTTTTACCCACGGCTGGAAAACCTGAAGCACTGCAGAATCCAAACTCTTCTGTTGAGATCAATCGTGCAGAAAATAAAACTTTTGTTCTTCGATCAACAGCAGACAATCATGGTCTGACACCTAGTTGGCTTAAAAGGTTCCCGTCACAATTTCCTCATTTTACCACGCGTTAAAATTTGGCGGTGGTCATCCGACATTCTATATGTACGCAGTGCCCCTCATTGGCCATCACGTGACTAAGACTAAACCTAACCGTAAACCTCACCCTAACCCTAAAATTGTTGCGATATTGGGTTATAACCTAAACCTAACCCTAAGACGCCACGTACGTGTAGTTCGGTAAATGTACCAATAGTCCGTACGTCAATCGTACGTTTGAGTTGGATGAAGAAAGAATGAAACTCAGCTGAGAAAGTGGCGGACGGAAAAAAATCATGCAAATCTTATTCTCATGAAGTGAACTCTATTCTCTGTATACCAAACTCAAACCTTCTGTGTGCGCAGCCCCTACTGTGACGCTTCTGTAATTGACCCACGTGGGAAAACCAAGCTTGATGTTTGCTGACAGGGGGGGTGAACCTTCTAGTCATGTAAACATCCATAGGCTTAGGCAAAACACTGCATGCTGCAACAGTCCCAATAGGCCCCCTGGGCCGCTAAACCCCCCCCATGTGTCATAAACTGAAGAATGAAAGTAGAGGAAGGAGTAATGTTAACTCTGGTAGCTTTGAGCATCACTTTAACCACAGTTTCTCTGTTGGACATGGGCCAGAGATGAGAGTGAAGCAAAACGATGTTTAGTTGCGTTTGCTCATCTTTATCACTGCAGTCGTTACTGAAGTATGGCCACTGGGGAATAGGCGGAGTAAATATTTAATGACGAACTTGTAAAAAATGATCAATGGGACACTGTGGTGGAGCCAGTTTTCTCAGTCTAGATTGATATACCAAGGTTACACACACAGACTGAGGCTCTCACTCACAACATTTTAATAAAAAGAGAAAAATATCATATTTTACAGTCAGGGGAAGAAAAAGCTGTGTATGAGTGGAAAATTCAAAAACTGATCAATTGACAAAGGAAAGGACTATCCCTATTATCATGTACCAATGTGTAGGATAGCTGTTTATAGATGTGTATTATCAGGTGATTATCTCGAACACTGTGGGTGACCCTGCCACACTGCATGCATCCAGCCAACCAATCAAAATAGCTGTTTTAGGTGCACTTGCTTTGGCGTTCATTCCAATCAGCTGGCATTCAGTGCAGTTTTCTCTCGAAGTCTGGCTCCGAGTAATAGAAAGTGGCAGACATGCTGCAAGCGCAAATATAAATGTCACTGCAATTACAATAGAGAGAAGTCGGAAAAACAAACAACTCGAGGGTGTGTGGGGTTTTGTACACCTGTGTGAGACTGAGAGAGAGGAAAATTGCCTGAGGATAAAAGTGTTTCTCTTTTATTTTGTGTCTACTATTAGACTTTGATCTCATGTTAGATTGAAAATGTTATGTTGAAATGAAATAACAAAATAGGACTCAAGCAATATTATGTTTTTCCTTACTCTTCACCAGGGTTGGGGTCAATTATACTTGTATCTGATAATTAATTACAACTATAACATTATATATATATATATATATATATATATATATATATATATATATATATATATATATATATATATATATATATATAGTTGCATGTGATTTGCCATTACTCAAGTCATCAAAACAAATCCACAAATGTGTATTTGTTATTAACCATTTCTGACTCATTAACATTTTCACCAGTTTCCACTTATTGGTAATAACAGAGTTGTTATTTAAAGCTCGATGTGTGTGGTAAAGAGAAATTATACTCTTAATAGTCATGCTAACAATATTTAACTCAATGTTTAGTGTCAAAACGTATGAGATTTATTATAAATGAACACAGATAATGTTCAAAGCTACTTCTATCTACAGAGCAGCAAATACAGCCTAAGAGATCAATTTGTTTATTTTACCAAAAGAAAGATTAGAAGACAAACAAAGATGTTTGTCTGTTTTAGGGGTTAAATTGTGGAATGATGTTGATAAAGAAATAAAAATGAGTGACACACTATTTATTTTTAAAATGAAAATTTCACAATATATTTTAGGGAGTTATGTGAAGCAGAATAAATGTTTGTAGGAGTATGAAGTGTTTTTTTGTTAAATGTTGTATATAAAAGAAAGTATATATGTATACATATAATTTATTTTGTGTGTATTTATTGACAAAAGTAACTTGAATGTTATTATTTATGTTGGGAACATAAGCATTTTCTCTTCTGCCTGTTTCAGTCTTTTTATATATTTTTAAATTGTGTTTAAAAATAACTGAAAGTGAAATAAACTGAAATGAATGTTGCCAAATTGATCAGTTTTCCACAATTTAGCTGCTTCTAAACCCAACATGGGTAAAGACCTGTTTCAGCTGATATCAGTTTTGATTAGATTTAATGGTTGTTTTAGGCCAGATAAACATAAACAGAATATTGTTCTAAAGCTGTGTTTGAGGTACCAAACTCTGATTGGCAATGATGATAGCATTTAATAAGTTCGGACGAACTACGGCTGGGTCCGTGGAACGTCTCCATGCCGAATAGCACGTCCCACATTCCCGAGAATTCAGTCAAATGACTCGGTTCCACAGAATAAAAAAGGGTCTTCGAGAGGCTCTTGACATCCGCTCATAGAATATCCATGTCGAATTACAGCCAGATTCAACAAGCATTAACAGAGGGGAAGTCATTTGAAAAATGGGGCCCTGGGGGACCCCCTGGCCCACCGGTGAGACATACGGAGTAATGGCCCCCATTCATATATTGGCATGTGTCAATGATTCGGTACCACTAACTGTCACAATATTTGACTCACAAATAAATGATAAAACAACTTTAATGAACGAAATTGCCAAAAAAAGGGGGGTGGGCCCCTCGGGCCCCTAATCAAATTGTGCAAGGCATAATTGTAATCTACGTTGAATTACCTTTGAAACGATATATCACACGAATATGTTCCCATAAATGTGAAAATTACCTGAAATGGGAGTTGGGCCTCCGGGCCCCATTTAACAAAAAAAAAACAAAGCGTGAGTGTCTAATAATACTCATTCATAGAGTATGTATACCAAACTGCATTCCAATCTAACAAGAACAAACGGAGGAGTAGTCACTTGAAAAATGGGGCCCTCAGGGGCCCCCTGGCGCCTCCGTGACAAGTACGGGGTAATGAGCCCTATTTTCATATTGGTATGTGCCAATGATTTGGTAACACCAACCGTCGTAATATTTGACTCACAAATAAATGAGAAGTCGACTTTCGTTTTTTTTTTTGGGCCCCAAATCAAAAATTGGGCTCGATGCGTAGACATCCATAGATTATATCTACCAAATTTCAGTCCGATCCATTCACGAATAACAGAGGAGTAGCGATTTCTTCAACAACAACAACAACAACAACAACAACAACAACAACAACAACAACAACAACAACAACAACAACAACAACAACAACAACAACAACAACAACAACAACAACAACAACAACAACAACAACAACAACAACAACAACAACAACAACAACAACAACAACGTGGCATTTTGAGTCTAGAGATGTATAAAATGTTCCTTAATGCACATCCTCCTATACAAACATGAAACAACTGTTCCCCCCAGTCTGTCAGAGTATGGCTGGATCGCATTAGGGATACTTAGAATGTCATTGAGAGAAAATGGAGAAAAGATTACAGGGGTGTTAGCATGTCATTATACACCAAACAAATCCACATCCTGTGCTTTCCCTCAACGGCAAGTCGTATAATCACAGTGTGAGCATCGTGTTGGCACAGCTGAGCTCTCTAAATATCATTCTTGATTTGGCGCGAAGAGCCTCAATCTGTCATTATGCTAAAACACATTAAGCCAACCTTATTGAGATGCTGACATGTAAAAGCTCATTCTGTGGGTTTACATTAGTTTACATTAGCCACAGTAGTTTCAAACTGCTAGAGTATCCAATACATACAGTAAGATGTTATTTTTTTGGTCTTTATTTAATATAGCATTTCCACAGTGAGTCTAATCGCTAAGGCTAATCTGAAATGTTTTATTTTTTTTTAGCAGTATTCTAGATCAGTGTTTCTCAAATGGGGGTACGTGTACTCCTTGGCACTACAGGCGGTACTTAACCCTCGGAGCATCTATGTGACCAAAAGTGACATTTTGGATGTTTTTATTTGTTCCGCTCTCAATATTCCGGTCATTTTTAAAGCTAGCTGTATGAAATTTTGCCACTATTGTTTTTACGTTTTTATTTGCTCAATTCCAAAGTCCTGTGTTTTGGAAGTGTATAGAAAATGAGATGTGCATCATACTGACACTTGACCAAATTTGCCCCACTGACTCCCATTGTAACCACATATTTTTCATATACTGTAATCACGACAACTTTTTCAATAATACCTAATAGATCAAAGCCTCTCCCTTCAAAATAAAGGGAAATATGTTTTAGGTGTAATGACCCCCTTACCAACTGGAGATGAAGCATAAAGTTTTAGGGAAATTTCAGTGAAGGCCTGGATTTCTTATCTTACAAAATATACAAAGTGTACAAGCGTATTTTTTTTTTTTTTTTAAACTGTCCTTGTGCCAAAAATAATAATAATGCATTAAAATCTATGCTATCAGTTAATGACACGGTCAAGCCAGGAGTTATTTCAATATTTGAACTTTGTTAATCTAGTTCAACGAAAATGCAGTAAAAAAATGTTTTATCTGAGCTCAAACAAGATCAAAAACTAAATCTAGAAAAAATTGGATTCGGAGATGCCAGAAATTCTTGATATCAAAATGGAGACACGATCCAAAAAAAAAAAAAAGGTGGGAACCACTGTTCTAGAGCTTTCTAAATGAAACTAGAAAGTAATTATTAAAATTACAAGTGACTTGTAATAGTAAACCGATGTTAAGTCAAGTAGATAGTTATAAAATATACTGTAAAAGCTCTAATTTTTATTTAACAATCGTCTAAGTGACAAACTGCTGGTTGGAATGAAAGAACGAGAGGGAGCAAAAATGAAAGAGAAGAAGGAGAAGATGTGCGTGAGAGGAAACGATTGGCTCTCTCTTAGGAATACTGGCTGCTGAAAGCTTGGAACGCATGGAGGAAGAGGAGGAAGAGGAGGAAACGGAGGGGTGTAAATGCAGCTGATCACGTCGCACAAAAATAGATGAAAAATGCTCTGAACAGTCGAAGCAAAAAGACTATAAGGCAATCTGATATCGATCCGAGGAATGACATTTTACATGGAACAAATGTAGAAAACAATCGTCTTTCCAATGTGGACATAAATATAATTTGTGGTTGTATAGTTTACCGCCTGGATGCCTAAGATGAAATAAGCATAGATGAAATAGTAAATAACCCTTAAGATGACCAAATCGAAATGTGGCTAATACAAATATTTGTGAGGCTTGATCTGTCTTTCATGGTGTAAGGCAGCTGGTGGCCCGGAGGCCACATGCGACCCTCGGTCTAATTCTGTGTAGCCCCCCAAGACAAACCCACCAAAAATTGTAATTCAAGAAACAAAAAGAATGTCAACAAAAATACATGAAGCAACAACAAAAACACAAAAAAACGATTCCAAAATACACCAAAAAAATACAACCACTTAAAGGCACACGGTGTAACTTTTGGCCACTAGGGGCGCTAGACCTTTACCTTTCACGTCAACTGCCCCTAGTGGCCACAAGCACTGCAGCACTGTCGCAAAAATCAACAAATAGTCAGTCAGGCCAGCCTCCCTTGTCTTTTGATTGTGTATGCAGACAGTAGTTGACTTGTAACGTTGAGATAAGAATTGGCTTAAATCTCATTAAATCTCGACCCACTTTAATTCAACCAACCAAATGTTGTTTTTCAAAAATAGCTGTTGAAAACACACATATGTAATCTTTTTTTTTTAAAACATAAATCTATCTTAATTTCCTGTGTAACATGTATTTCACAGCATGTCTGTCAAAAGAAAAGTTTCTTTCAAAATAAAAGGCAAGTCCAACATGAGAGACAGACATTAGGTATTTATTCATCTTTGACCAGCTGTCCGGCGACCCACCCAGTACAGGTCCGCAACCCACTTTTGGGTCCCGACCCACCTGTTGAGAATCTCTGTTTTATAGGATTCCAGCGGACACTCGTGCTCAGAAAAAAACAAGCCTCCAGGCTAAGCCCCGCCCAACAAAATATGTCACAATGTTTACAAACAATCAAAGGGTCTATATTATTAAATGTATGAGTGGGGCCAGGTTAAACATTTTATTTATTCATTTTATTTTATTTTATATTGTATATTGCATTAACATTAATTTATACTATTGCAATGTTTTAATTTCAGTGATAGTATTTATAATTTGCATAAAACAGTATTATCTATATGTATATTCAGCCTAAACGTCATAGTTTCCTCAAAACTTCCTCATTAGTTTGTAGGAAGAAGAAATACTCTAATAAAGGTTTCATGTGGTTCATTATGAGTAAAATAAGTCAGTTCGAAGCCTTGGTTCCGTTTTATGTGTGTGTGCTAAGGAGTGTGGGCTTGTAAACTGGTGTCCTTATCATTGAGAATGAGGCTGTGCTTGATCCTATAATCATAGATAATGCTCCCCATGCACAGTAATGTTACTCTAATGGGCTCCCATAGTGAGCCGCATAACTGCAAGTAGCACTTTTTCGCTCCATAAAATATTACACACTGAGATAAAAAGGAGAATATGGGAATCTAACAAAACAACTTTAAAAAAAAAAAAAAAAAAAAAAAAAAAAACCCTTCTGAAGCTATCAATGCGGTGTCCTCGAACACCAACCTTTGTAAAGTCGATTCTGTTCTGTTTGGTTTTGGTCCCCTCAGGATGGAATTGTAATTCTGTGCTTAACCCGTGCTGAACTCAAATCTGACCTTCATCTGAGCTTAACCATCAAGACTGCACAGTCAGCTCAAAAGGAACGAGGAAAAAGTGTGTTTGATCCGTCCATTAATCCTATAGCTGTGTCAGTCGAGCGGTGGATTGAGAGATATTTGCGTGTGAGCGACTTCAGAAACATCAGGGAAAAGTGAAACAAAGAGGAAGCCAATGATAATGATGCTGAAGGTGAGCAACGAAGAAGAAAAACAACAACTACAACAGCTTTGACAACAAGTTGTGATCCAAAATATTGCCGACCAACGCCAAGTTGGTGTAGTGTGGAAAAAATGGTCTTCGTTGAAAATGACTTGAATAACACAAAGTGTATTAAAACCAGCAGAATAAAAAAAAAAAACATGACAACCAGAGACAGAGGCCCCTGTGAGAGCATCGGGGGTCAAATCAGGAGAGAAGCGCATATATCTTTCACAGGGTTTTCAGACACCATATGTTAACTAATTTAGCCTGAGCTTGGACACAAAGAGAGGAAGCAACAAATGTTTATTGTGGTCTAAAGGTGATAAAACTCCTATATGTCAAAGAACTGGAGCCAGAGTCTGACTCTTTAATGACATACAGCTGCGGTTGGAGGAAGGACTAATCTGAGAATAAGGAACTTTCAAGGCTCACGTGTCAATATAACACTCCAACATCTGTGCTTCTGTGGTGGCTAGGTTTAGTTGTGAAAACATGTGTTCAAGCATGAAAAAGGTCAACAACTCAAATTTAGGTGAAAAAGTATATTGCATAAAATGTAATCCGTGAAATAGTCCGGCTGATGCAGAACTTTAAACATTATGATGTCATGCATTAGTTTGTAACATTGTCTCTTTTCTGCTTTATTTGGCCAAAGCTTCAATGTTATTGTATTTTATTATGTCCTAAGCTCTTCGCTGTGATGTATTAAAAACTGTTAACCTTAGTTCAAGAGTATAAACCTTTTAATATCAAGATGTTAAATACTTCACGTCAAATTTACTAAACCTTTTCATTTACATTTTTTGTTTGTTTCATATTTTGATCACAAGTTTCTACTATAAGTGCATGCATTTTAAAGCTATTAAAACATTCAATTATGAATGTTCATACATTCATATACATTATTTGTTTTTTTTTGTTGGTGGAGTTAAAAACATCTGCCTTACATTAGTAATATTGACTTTAAACAATGATTTCATCATTAGCAATAGCAGCAATCGATTGGTTAATTGTGCTTTGATGCAGTTGCGTTTATTGATAACAATAATACTGCATTTCTGCATAGAATTGGGTGCTTTCTCTGGCTATAGACATATTCAGATAGATGTTTAGTTGGGGAGTTTTGGTAGGAAATGTGTGGTTAGCCTCTGGTTATCTATGCACCCATTAATAGCTTGGTGCTTTGACAGTAAAGTGGTGCCACGTGCACCAATGTCAGTCTAGCACTGTATCAAGGAATGTTCCTGAACACCTGCATTAGCGGTGGACAACTTTTATCACAACGGGGCCACAAAAATGTGATTGTCTGACCCGAGGGCCACATTATCATCATTCATAATAATAAATTCAAGAATAACAACCGATCTGAGAATGAATACAGGAGAGAACAAAAAAGTTTGGTCAGTATTTCTGTTGCTTTGTGTTTTTTTTTAGTCATTTAATATATGTTTGTGTGTGCTTTTGTCTTTGTGTATATTTTCCCTGTTATTTTTGTTTATTTTAGTCATTGTTTTGTATGTTTTCTGGTAGTTATTTGGTTTTTGTAGTTGTTTTTGTGCATTTTGTAAATTTTTCTGTTATTTCTGCTTATTTTGGTCGAGATTTGCACCCTGTGTGTTCTTGTTTTGTGTGTTATTGCTGTTGAACAATACATTTAACATTTTATACGCTCATGTAGGTGGCTGCAGTTTTTTTTTTTTAAATAACCAAGGTCCACCAGTTGCTCCTGTCTGACCTACATTATTGATCATCATGGCCATCGGATAAAATTTCTAGTCTAACGACAAGTAATGAGGCAGAAAGCTTGGAGAAAAACCCTTGGGGCCTGTACTACGAAGCTGGATTTGCTCTTTTCGGGGTCACTTCCAGGATTTAATCAGTGTGTACTACAAAGCTCAAAATCACCATGGTAACTTGGGCTGAACGCCTTACCTGGTCGGGACCAGGTTTTGTTCTGGCTAGGATCTGAGCGAGTATTAAGGTCCCGCCTCCTGACCAATCAATTATCTTAGAAAACGACCTGTCCTATGGAAGCAGGATCATTGTGAACACGTTTCTGTGTGAATCTGTTGTGACGCTCACAGGAGAGAGAATATTTATCTTTTCATTTACCCAATGACATCCCATATATATTTTTATCTGATGGACTGACCTACATTAGTCAGCTGATGAAACCTGCATGCATCGGACGCTTTCAGACCGATAAATTAAATAATTAATTTATTCATTCATGTATTTTTGGTGACGCTGAGTGCCTCAGTCCTGTAAGATAAAATAAAATATAAACATTATCCACCTTTTGCAGCAGCGTTGTTGTTTTTGGTCTGAATTATTGATTTTAATTCTTCATATTTTTAAAGAATTACTTCTCAATTGTGGCGTAAGTTGCTCTCCAGTTTCTCCATGATTGTGATTGGTCTGACGCTGTAATCTCTCCATCTCTGTCACAAGAGCGCGCACGTAGCCAGGCTGAAATCAACTCGCTTAACTTAGCGTGTTGTAATCCAGATTCGTAGGACAGCTTCTGTCCATCTGAGAATGTTTGGTTAGGTGAAGCCCGCTAACGGTGATAAATCCAGGATATAATGATCTAGTTCCGTAGTACAGGGTCTTGGTGTTTAACTGACATCTACTGTATTTATCCACCATTGCAACATGAATCAAACGAACTCTTGAAGAAAGACACAGCAGGAAACAACACACTGGGTTGTTCTTAATGATAGCAATTCAGAAGACTTTCTGAGTGACATGAGGATATATTAAAAAAAAAAAAAAAAAATGAGAGCATAGATGGTAAATCAATAGAGACTCAACACATAGCTCACTAGACAGCAGTGGTTTTCTTTTCCTAAGCACATTGTTTTTACATTTAAAGACAGACTTCAACAGATTAATGCTGTTATTACATTTCTATATATTTATTTTCCTGTGGTGTACAGTATATCCATCACTTCAGCTTGACAAGTCTTCTTGTCTTAGCCCTTGGCCTTCTTTATTCTGCAGTGTGTGAGGAGAGTGTGTTTACTCTCACAGGACGGAATCATCGCAAGCTCTGAAGCCTTACACCATGCCCGTGATGGCAGATGATTGTGTCGTTTGGGGGGTGGGGGGCGGGGGGAGAAGCAATACAAGATGGATGCAAAGGAGTGCACTCAACAAATGGTGAAGGATAGATGGGTCGGGGGGAGTTGCGCTTGATGAAAGGTCAAGACGAGTGCGTTTTCCTGCCTGTCAAATGTGCACCACGGGGCTTAGCCTCAACTCCTCACACATGTCTCGCGTTGCTAATCCATCACGGTAGTTCTCCTAGCAGCCACAGAGGGGAGCTCTACATCTGTGATCAATCTCCTCTTTTTTTTTTAATTCCCCCCTCCCCTCGCGTCATTTCTTCCATCCAGTCGACAGAGCTTCTGTCAATTCACCTAATTCTGTCTGCTTCATTTTATCCCCACACAAAGCCGCCAAACTCAGGTTTTTTTTTTTTTTTTTTTTTTTTTTGTGGAGTGACAGAAAACATGCAGAGAAAGAGAGTGAGGGAGAGTAGATTGAGGTAGCTTTACTGATTTTAGTGTCTTTTGTCTAGATTGTATGAAATTGAGACTCTCAAAACTGAAGGTACTTATTAGCATGGCTCAACACCAAACACCAACTGGAAGTCTGATAAAGGCAGTGTTTGTTTCGGAATGGTTTTTACGTGCTTTTTGCCCAGAAGGTTTGAACCAACACACACATTTATTAAATCCAAAAAATCTGGGATTTTTTCCGTTGTGGTGTGTAGACCAGTGGTTCTCAACGCGACCCCTAAAATAAAGGTGCCAGAGACCGGGGAACCCCACTCTACCTGAAGATGGTTGAACACAGACATGAACATTGAAGAACAGTCATGTGTAGACAGGGCCATCTATAAGGGGGAATAAAGGGGAGAGATTTTTGGGGTCCATACATAAAGTCAACAAAATGATAGATCTATCTATAGCCATTTTTTTTTTTTTAATCTGAACTACAGTATATCCACCATTATCCAGGAAGTGTATTATTATTTTCTCCATTGTATATAGTCATCTAAAATATGTAAATCCTTGTTTTAAATAGAAATAAAATGGGTTTAAAGTGACCAAAAATGATGGGAAAAGGTGGTGAAATGGGGTTTTAAAAACCACAGAAATTGGTTAAAAGTCACATATTAGAGTGGCCAAAAACAGACAGAAAAAGTGTAAAAATAAAATAAAAGGGTCAACATTGACTTAAAAGTGACAGAAATGGTGGTTGGGGGAATGTAATTTAAAAAGTAGGAACAAATAATGAATGTGACAAATAGGCTAAAATAAGCATGAAATATGGTGAAAAAAGCAATTTGTCAAACAGTGATGTGCAGTCAGGGTAGGCAAGGTCGCCAGTGCCTAACTAAGGGTGAATTGATATTATGATTATTTGTTTTAATTATAATAAATTATAATTTATTTTTCCATTTCCGATAGCCTACAGTCCCTATAAGTTTGAAAGTGTCAGCATTTTGTGCTTTTCATAGCCCAAATAACTAAACACGGCTATTTCCTGGTACGGCAGAGACGCTGCACAGTCTCACTCCGCTGTAAGGCAGGAGGAGGCCACACCCCCTCCCAAAAGCACATTGCTGCTCTGCCTCTGTTCCCATAGCGTGTTTTATGTGTTTGCGCATGCGCAGTCAGTTGCTCAAGATGAAAACCATTTACTATTTTCCTTTTATTTTTAATTTTCAAAAGAATCTCTTGATAAACTAAATTTAACTAAAAATACATCTTGAATGAAATAAATAAAGGAATAATACAAATGAAGAAGAAGCCTATTAATTTAAATTCTGGTTCTATAGTAAACAATGCAAAACTGCATAATAGTTATTTTTCTTTTTAAAAGTGCAACTGAAAATGTTTTTGTGCCTTAACAATTGGACTTAAAAGAAAAAAAAAAAAAAAAACAGTCTACATTGTATTTACTTCAGATATTTGTTTGGACCAGCAGGGGGCGCTGGTAACCCAGTGGTCGGTTGGCATGCAGCTAATCTGTGCAGTAAAGAAGAGATGCTATGCTAGCCGACAGAGCTAATAGAAAAAAGTGACTTTTAAAGATATTTCACGTAATATTACAGATATTCCTTTGGTGCTAAAGGGGTAAGGAATCACTTCTGAACATGTTTTAAGAGTAGAAGGCGGCCAGAAAGAAAGTAGTAGCAGATTCCGCCCGCCACCTCAGCATTTGGACAAGAGAAGGATAAATATATAGCGCCCTCTGCTGTTTAAAAAAGTACTGTGATTAAATTTTCCGAAAATCGAGATCAACCGTGATACCTATGAATCGATTTTTAACTGCCTTACGATTAATTGTTACATCCCTACTAAAAATCATATGGGAAAGACGTCTAACGTTAAACAGAGCAATAGAAATATGCAGAGCAACAGAGGAGGAAAAAACTGAACACGGGGTGCAAGAAGTTCCAGTGGATGACAAAACGAAAATCATCCTTCCTGACAACAGTCTCCATCATAACACCAGGAGATGATTAGGTTCCCAATGTGTTCCAAATACAGATGAAACAGAAAAACATGTGCTGGCTGCCTTTATGCCCAAAGTTCAGCTGTACAGATTACAGCTTCAGCAGCCGTCAGTCACGGAATGTGTTTTCATTGAGAAGAAGAATGTGGAGCAGCATCTCCACATAAAGGAGGATGCAGAGATGATCAGTGAAGGTCAGGAGGAAAACCAGCTCTGTGTGCAGCAGGAGACAAACAGTGCTGCTTGTCCTGTTAAATGTGAAGATGAAGAGGAGAAGCCTCAGGCCTCCCAGCTACACTGGAGACCACAAACAGAAATCAACATGAAGGAGGAACCTTCAACCTGCACTTCAGATGAATTCATGAAAAAGCAAACTATGGAAATTAACAACAAAGGACCAGAAGCAGCCCAGAACCCAGATCCAAGCAGTTTAGTACTACAAAGTGCTGATGGAACGGAAACAGACTCGTCTCAGACTGAAGATAATAACGAGGATGATGATGATGATTATGAAGATTGTTGGCAGAAACCTCTGTCAGAGTCTGAAACTGTAGCTGAAGCTGACTTTGACTCCACCAGGAAAAAGAGAAAGATGTCTGACTCAAGAAAAAATGCTGAAATGGGACGTAAAGCCTCTAAAACATGAATTAATTCATTTCAACAGATTTGTTCAAAAACGAAGGTTCAGGTAAAAATAACATCTGAATGTGTGGGTGGTGAGAAAGTATCACTCAGTGCAGCTTCAAAACTGAATCCATCTAAATGTGATGTTTGTAGTAAATGTTTTACTCGACAGTTTCACCTGCAGTCACACAGGAGTGAAACCATTTAAATGTGATGTTTGTATGAAATGTTTTAATCAAAAGTCTGATCTTACTAAACACATGAGAATCCACACAGGAGAGAAACCATTTCAATGTGATGTCTGTATGAAATGTTTACCCATAATACTCACCTGCAGTCACAGGTGAGAATGCACAAAGGAGAGAAACCATTTCAATGTGATGTTTGTAGTAAATGTTTTACCTGTGAGGCTTACTGGCAGTCACATGTGAGAATGCACATAAGTCTGAACTGAAGGTCCACAAGAGTCCAAAGACTTTCAAATGTGATGTGTGTAGTAAATGTGTTTTTTTTTTTAATAGTTAATTGTTTTTTTTAGCTACTTAGGTTTGGTATAGTTTAAGTTTGAAGTGAAGTTAGAGTTTTGTAAGTTAGTTCTTTCAGTAAGTTAACGTAACAGATTTTGGCAAAAGTTTTAGAGTTGCAATTGTTTACCTTCTATAAGTAGAACTGTAGATATTGTGTGTTACTTGCTTTACCTTTGAATATTAAAGCTTAATCTGTCTTAGATTAAAAAAAAATGTTTGCTCTTTATTGAATAATGTGCATTTCCGCAGTTTATTTGTTTTTTTTTTGGTTTTTTGTTTTCCAACAGTGAGGTGTGGGAGCAACGCAAAAATGGGAGTACAGTGGTTCACCTTTCGCGGCCACTGTGTTTCGTGGATTTTTTTTTACATTGCAGTTTTGGATGCATTTTTTTTACAGCTTGCTTTAGAGAAACATAGGCGCAAAAAAAACAAACAATGTATCTACCCTTAAGATTGAGGACAATCTTAACTCCAATCAAAAAGATATCTCCAGTTATGTCTATAATTTTTATTCTTACATATAGAAATCAACAAACAAGTCTATTCATTGTGAATCCTTTTTTTTTTTTTTTTCTAATTCCATCCAAGGCATTATTACTAAGATCTCAGAACAATACAAACAAAACTGTGAGAAAGTAATTACAAGATTAGAAATGGTAGCGGTAATTAAATCTATGCAAAAAAAAAAAAAAACTGGTTTCTAGGCTGCGATGGACTTACAACAAAATTCTATCTGCATTTTTGGGAAATGGTTGGAAGAGCCCTTATTTAATCTGTTCAACAATTGTATAATCAAGGAAGAATTGTCTGCTCGCGTGAAACAAGGTGTCATGTTTCATTCCAAAACCAGGCAAAGATTCACTACTAATCGAAAATTGGAAACCTATTACGCTGCTTAACACTGACTACAAAACACTAGCCCAAAATAATGCTATCCCTTTTTCTTGAACCACAGAGTGTCTGTTTTATGTCAGTTATAATCTGACAATATGTCTTACTGTATGGCAACATAGGTGGGAAAAGTGGTGGAAAGTGCTGAAAATGTTTTGAAAGTGGGTCAAATGTGCTGAAAAGGCATTGAAATTTAATGGAGAAGTGGCAGAAATGAGAGTAATGAAGCCAAATTGCATTAAAAGGAGCAAAAGTATGACAAGAAAAAAACATGAAAACAGGTTCAGATATGGCAAGTTCAGTGTAGTTGCAGAAAAGGGGTAAAAATAAACAAATATGGCCTCAAATTGTTCAGAAAATACTATTTCTAGAAGGCATCGGACGACCCCAAGGTTGAGAACCCCTGATGTAGACTAATTGAAATGTACATGACGTGTCAGTAGGTGGCAGTAGCACAAACTAGCTGACGTGGCGTCAATTCTTTAAAGATGTGATTCAGGAGCAGCCAACAATTTCTCTTTTGTCTTCTGAAAACAACAATAACTTGATTTGCAGTCAATGACGTGTGACGTGGCTGTTTGTACGTATAGCTTTAGTGTCGTAATGTAGTCTCTTAACTTGAAGATACAGGCTTTGATATTGGAGAAGCTTCTGTGATTGGGTTTCTACTGATGGACACTGGGTGTACACATTAACTGTGTGATCTAACACTGCTGGGATGGATGGACTTCAGAGCTCTGGATAATGTTTTGCATTGCAGTTTCAGGATTTCTTTTTTTTAATTTTTTTTCATAATTGGTCGTTAAGACCAATGAAGATCACCTCCGTCCTTTAAACTATGAAATATTAATACATAGATTCTGCCTGAAACATTTCCCTGTAATAGATTTTTATGGTGCCAACTTTCTGTATACATTTTCTTTATTTAATTTTCTTTCGTTTGTGTTCCTGTCTGGTTTAATGAGCTCAAGGCAACAAATTAATTTCATAATGCACATTGGATATTTTACGTTTTGAATAAATGGAAATCTATTCTTTTAGTTTTAGTGTCTAATAGTGTTTAGGCGGCTTTAAACTACAGACTATATAATTCATACTGTATATTCAAGTATAAAATACATTTTTTTTTTATCAATTATTAGAAATGTAAAACCACAAAACCTTGTCCCTTGACATGATTATTTACCAAATGAGTTCAGAACCTCTATGTTGACTGAATCTGAGACAATCACAATTTAGTGTTTACGTTTTCCTTTTTTCCCATAGACAGACCAGTGGCGGCTGGTACATTTCTCCGGGGGGGGGGGGTACAACTCCAAAAAAGATATACACCAAAAACAGGGTTTGTGTAGCTTTGAACAAATAAATAAGGAAAATTGCAGTTTCAGAAGTACGTTCAAACAAACCACCATTTATTTCCACAAAACCCATAAACAAGCAAGAACAAATGTAGTTTATACCAGTGGTTATCAACGATTTTTTTGGCTTTTCTCTCATTTCTGAATCTAAGTACCCCCTTAAGTCCAACTACAATATTTTGCTCAGAATACTGTAAAAAAAAAACAATTATAGATCATAATGATGGAATGAATGAATGATGACACACATTTTAATCAGAATCTCATTTTGTAAATAAGTGGAAAGAAACGGTATTTAGTGCCTCATGAATAGGTTTATTTCTATTAATCTGAGAAATTCTGGTATACACAATAGAGTGAGTGAGTGTGTGTCAGGGTTATTATACAGTACTTCTTGAAATTTAGTTTGTTTTGTTTTGTATTTTTTTTTAATTTTGTTTTTCAGATTTTACCTTTTTCTTTTAGTTTTAGTTATTTTAACAAGTAATTAAATACAAACGAGGGTGACAAAGGAAGTGGTAAACAAATATGCATAATTTAAAACCTGACAAAATATAATTTAAGACCAAGTTTTCAAAATAAGACATATTCAAGATTTTGAATCATCCGAGTTTGTTCATGTTTCTTTGCCTTCTCTAAAAAGTGCTTTAAATGGGTCCTACCTGTTTTTGACCATGCTGAGTCAGCAGGTAGGCAGGGAAAACAGAACTATTTAAATTACCTTTCTTTATTTTGCTTCTCCTTCTAATGTCCCACTCCATTGACTCGTATTGACGAGGAGTTTACTGCGCATGCACAACTTTTAATGAGAGTTGACGGTAAAGATTACTGCGCCCCAAGGAGGAAACACATCATCAATCAGACACAGATAAATGAAACAACTTTACACATCATCATTATCCATGTAATATTTATTCTGATTATTTAAATACAGATATAACTATGTTTTGTAGCGTTTTTAATTCATTATTAATAAAAAATATATATAATAATTATCTTTTACTCAAAATAACGTGCTGAGTGGTGGGGCGGCGCCCTAGCACCCTCTATTGGCCAGCTGTCACTGAGTCAGAATAATTACATTTTCTATTAACTCGAATATAAGCTAATATATATCAGATCACAGTGTCCATGATTACAGTTGCTGAATTCATGAGAACAAAAATGTGATTTATTTCAATAAATACATGTCCTGTTTATGAATATGTTTCTGTGACAACCTTAAATAGGTTGTTTGTGTTTGTCTCTGGTGTCTTGTGCGTCTTCTCCCTGCAGGGCCTGATTGAGCATTGCTCTCAGGTGTGAGGGGGCGGAGCTACCTCTATAAATCTGGTGAAGACCATCAGCTCATTAGTTGCCATTCCTGGCTTGAGACTGTAGCCACTTGTTCCCTTTTTCTTGTGTTTTTATAGGTTTGGTTTGCATTAAATAAATAAATCTCTTGCATTTTGTCATGAACCTGATTCAGTTGTAACAAATTTGATTGGTCACCTTTCTTCAGGCTTCTAAACATCTAGTGAGTTTCCAAAAGACAAATAGGTTGTGGCGACTCCCTTAATGAAGGGGTGTCAAATTCACTTTAGTTAAAAAGCCAACTTTGAATCAGTTTGATCACAAGTGGGTCACTGATTTTTAATAGTGAAAACAAGCACTATGGCACCAAAAATATCCAAGCAATAAGTGACATATCAGTCCATGCAGCATCTGTAAATGTTCATAGTTTTGGGACCAATTTTGATTTAGATTGCTGAACATTTGTGCAATAATTCTAGAAATTGAGTTATTTCAACAATTTGAGATAGAAAAATGACTGTCGTGATATAACCATGAGAAAACCGTGAGCCCTGCAAACAGTGAGGAGTTTCATTGAATTTGTGTAGTTCAGAATTTACTACAGGCTAAAATGTGTTGTTGAATCAGATGTGATTATGGAGTTTCAAAGACTCATCTTTGCATAGGTTGTGCTTATGAGGTTGACATTATTTTTCAAATGGGTCAGAAGTGCAAAAACGTGAACTCCTTTTGCCTGTGCTGCTCTGTATATACAGTTTCCTATCTAGAGCCGTCCATTTTCCGTGATTGCATTTGTGTTTGGAAACCCGTTTTTTTCTTTATCTCTTGAGCTGCGTTTCCATAATCTTGCCTGCAAGATGGATTCTCCTGGTGTTCACAACACCAGAATCCATCTTGTGCTGTTTCCGCTTTTGTATTTCCAAACCAAATTGTTTAAAACCAATCATGAGGCAGTGTTGTGGTTTAGGGCGGGATATCCAGGTGTGATGAAGGCAGATTCGCCGAAGCAAAACTGGGGCATGAGCAGTTGCGGGGAGAGGAGGTAGCTGGGCTACCGCTATTCAAAGATATCAAAATAGAAAGATGTCGACGCAGGAGTTTGGTTAAAGTGCCCTTAATTTGCATACTCCTGTTGCAAAAATGGCAAAAGTCACTCAACGACATAATGACCGCAGCATTACTATGCCAAAAGAAAGTTTTCACCAGCAGAGCCTTCTTGTTGTTGTTGTTGTAGCAGCGTCTCTGCGGCGCATGCCAATGATGACATAATTTGTTACCGTGTGATTGGCTAAAACAAATCATGGTGGACAGGCACTTCGCCCAATCAACTTCAAGCATTCTGTTCATGTCCCTCCCTGGTTCCCAAAGAATTCACCAGACACAGACCCAGATCGATGTAGAGAGCTCGAGTTAGAGGGAGGGCTACACATTAATCTGGCTTTTGCCAGATTAGCGTTTCCATTACCCTTGAAAATGCACAAAATTGAAATAGCGCAATAAAAACTGGTAACGCCAACGCCTGAAAAATTCAAATATCACCAAAAATATTTTACGTTTTCATGACATGACGTACATGGCGCAAAGAAGAGGAGATCGAGACATTTCTGAGTGTTATATTTGGACAACAGTATGAGTGTTTGGAAGATCCATCTTCCTGCAGCTAAGTTTCGCGGGATAAAATTTCACGAGAGTTACCAAAATAACCTTCAGTTGACACATGTTCAAAGCGCAATTTTACTTTGAACTTCTAAAAATTGTTGGTTTTATTTTTGCGAAAAACTGTAATGGAACCACAGCTAATGATTTTCTCTGTCATTTTTACTTTCTCGGAAGCTTGGAAAGACCAAATTCAACGCTTGGGCCTTGAGTTTGACACGTGCCCTCATGAGTCACTTCTTGTTGAAGATACTTCATCTGCTCTGCACAGCATACATTGGCACTCTGACTTGTTCCGCTTTAACCTCTTGCACATAGAAGAGAACCATTACACGTCTGTATAGTGCCAATGAATAGGTGTTCTACAAGAGGTAAGCCACCATTGATTTGCTAACCATCAGTTAACACAGGGTCAGGGGTTGGTCAATGCCACTGATACCTTCCTCCTGGTGTTTCCCCATAGTGTAAGCTTAGAGAGGTCTTTAACACCAGAGCTGCCTGTTAAGTCAGTTATGAAGATCCAGTGGGAATTCAAGCTGTTACGTGAGCTAACAGAGTGCGCCTTAACCGTGTGATGACGGTGGTAGGGTCAGAGGGAACAATCTTTGATATTTGTCCATTTTCTCTAATATTACACAGAATGCAAAAGTGAAAGATAAAGCTGGTCTTCTTCTGTGGAAAAATGAGGGAGAAACCCTTGATAGGCAGAAAATAGGTCAAATGAGATGAAACTCATCAAAAATGAAATGTATTGCAGAATTCATTATGCAGCGGTCAATATTAAGTGCTCTGCCATTAAGAAATGCTGATTTATGTACATAGTTTAGAGTGTATTAAAAAAATGGAATGAAATTAGTTTGGAGCAGACCAATTCCTAATTCCTATACGCACCGAAGAGAAGATAGAGTGTAATACATTCACCATTTTATAATCTTCACCCAATTATAAATGATAATGTATTTATTCGTTTTTCTGGGTTACGGTTTGGAGCAGAGGTGCAGTTTGGAGTCTTTAGCCAATGTTATTGATCTTTTTGAGATCTTATAATAATGAATACAATAACTATTGTTTCAGTCACACGAAGAGTAGTTATTGTACTACAATGTGGTCACCTGATACTAGACAGGTGATAATCATGTGACTCGATGTAATACTCAGTAATAATAGCAATGCTCACCGCTAACAATGAGCTTTTTTTTTTTTTTTTATTCCCAAAAGGGAACTTGCAACTAATGTAGCACATTTTATTTGTTATAATGTTTACAGACAAATGCATAAATAAATGAAATAACCTCCTTGGCAGATAAAATATATTATAAAGCTTCAATGATGGGTCGGTTTTCCTATCACTTCAAAGAGTTAATGCTAATTCTAGCCTTACTTTTACAGTTATTAAAGGGTTTACAGGCAATGAAACAAGACTCTGTTCTCCCTCTGAAAAGCCTAATCCAAACCACTTAACCCTATTATCCTCTAATAATATTAACACATTTTACACTTGGGGTTAATCTGACTTTAGGGATATTTGCCTTCAGAAAAGGATTTTCAGAAAAAATATTGAAGTATTTGTGTAAGGGACTTTGTGGATTTGTTGAATACATTAATAATGCTTTGATAATGAAACCTTGACCTTTTCTCTAGCGCCACCGTCAGGCCATACTTTAAAATTAGATTTAATTTATTTCCAATAGTTTTTATCAAAATCTCAAATTTACTGACACGTCATGATCTCATGATTGTTTAAAAGAGCCAATAGCGGCAAAGTGCAGCATCCTTGGGTCATACGAGGGAAAATGTGCGTGTTTTTCTGTGACATTTTCTTACGCATTCAGTGCACGCTCCGTGCATGATGGCCGGTGAGGAGCGCTTCTAAAACGAGGCGAAAGTGCTGTGGGGAGAAAAAAAAAAAAAAAAACACGTTGAAACGTGACACTATAGCTTCGTCCTATTGGTTGAGAAGAAGAAGCCCATCGTCCAATCAAAATTTCACATATAGTATAGTGACCATTTTGTTGCCAGGCAAACAGAGACGGAGAAAGTGAGAGTGAGTTGAGATAATAGCAATTATTACTGTGATTTGACTGTTTAGTGTGTAGCGCGGGAGAATAGTGTAGTGCCTAGTATATTTGTTTTTTTGTTTTATATCAACACAAAGAGGCACAAATAATTCCCCTGTATTTGTGATTCATACTTTTTTTGTAAATAGTTAGAAAATCGACATTGCTTCGATTTCACTGTAAATAGCTATAGATAACTGTTTTTTCATTCATTTGTGTATATATATATATATATTGAAATATATAATTTAGATTTGCTATACAACCAATAAAAATGATTCGTTAAAAATGTTTGTGACTTTTATAGTAAACAAAAAGTCTAACTTTTTCCCACTTGAATTTGAGTTTTTATAGTGGTTTTAGATCCACTGTATTAATACAGTATGCCATATTAAAGAACATACTTCAAAGACACATTTGTGAGGTTCTCCTGAAAAAAAATTAGACCAAACAAGGCAAGGTTTGTGGATTTCCTGATATGAAATATAAAGATAAAATCAAACGCCTTAGGCCCCAGAGTGACCACAAGAGTATGAACCCTATTGGTTGTAGTAAAACAGCTTGGGTGTGCAATTTGTGTTGAGCACATTGACAAAAATATCATCATGATAACGTTATGCTTCATTAGTTATACCCATCAAATTAGGAAAAGTCATAAAATACAAAGCAAAAAAATGTAAAGTTAACTATTGTTTTTTGAATGACAAACATTGAATGGGGTCAAATTGACCCCAAGGATATTAAGAGGGTTAATAAATCCCATTAAATCGTAAAGAATTAATGTTCTTGTTTAACTGTAAGTAGTTTTAATTTCCATCAGTGCTACATTAATTATATAATATTCAGTAGGGATGTAACGATTAATCGTAAGGCAGTTAAAAATCGATTCATAGATACCACGGTTCACATCGATGCTCTGAAAATTGAATCGCAGTACTTTTTTAAAACAGCAGAGGGCGCTATATATTATTCCTTCCAGAAGCGGACGTGACGGGCGGAATCTGCTATTATTTTCTTTCTGGCCGCCATTTACTGTTAAACATGTTCATAAATGATTCCTTACCCCTTTAGCACTGAAAGAATATCTGTAATATTACGCGAATATCTGTAAAAGTCACGCTTTTCTATTAGCTCTGTCTGCTAGCATAGCTTCTCTTCTTCACTGGTGGAATAACTGCATGCCAACCGACCACTGGGTTTCCAGCGCCCTCTGCTGGTCTAAACAAATATCTGACGTAAATACAGTAAAATGACTTTTTTTTTTGAAGTCCAATTGTTAAGGCACAAAATCCATTTTCAGTTGCACTTTTAAAAAGAAAAAGAACTATTATGCAGTTTTGAATTGTTTACTATAGAACCAGAATTTAAATTATTAGGTTTCTTCTTCATTTGTATTATTCCTTAATGTATTTCATTCAAGATTTCTTTTTAGTTAAATTGCATCAATTTGCATAGTTCATCAAGGGATTCTTTTAACAATGAAAAATAAAAGGAAATAGTATAGTATTTTCCCCCAAAAAAATACAGGAATATTTTTCAGTCGTTTGTCAACATTCCCATTTTGTAAAATAAATCATGAGAAAATCGTATCATGAACCCAGTATCATGAATCGAATCGTATTGGGAGTTTAGTGAATCGTTACATTCCTAATATTCAGAGAACTGTATTGGAACCAAAATGTGTAAAAAAGTTAAATATGTGGGATTGCAAATAAACACACAGAACTATAGTGATGGGCTTTAGTCTAATGTCCCTGTGTGAGACGTGTAAATTAGAAATTTGTCTAATGATGGTTACATTAGTTGTCCACCATTACACTGTATATTTGAACCTGAAAGTGTGTTTCTGTGTGTATCCTTTGCTGTGCGTGTGACCGTCCGTCCCTATCGTAACGCACGGCAACAGATGCTACTAAAACAAGAAGTTGGAGCATTAGCCAAGCATTTATGCATTCCATCTATAGGATCTATTTGTTTGTTTTGGTGAAATGTGCTCCGTCATCAACAAGTAACGAAGATCTGATAGTATTTGCGCACTTGCTCTAAAGTGACTGAGAATGTTTGTGCAGTCACTTAAAGATGCTGATGCACCATCTTTGTGTTAATGCATTCACATTAGGCGTCTGTGCGTTCAGGCTCTTTGCAATGGCCATTAAATGGCTCTGACAAGCCATTCATTCCAATTACATTTACCCTAAAAATGTGAGGAGCTAAGCACGGCACATGGAAGTGGAATTGATCGTGTACGTGCACTTGGTTGTTGACAACGCAGAGCATCTTTAGTCTGGTTAGTGTTGATTATATATGGTGGAAGGCTCAGGCACCGACTTTAAAATGGATAGCGAGAGAAAGGCAACTGGTGTACTTTGGTTTTCAAAATGAAGGTTGGTAAAGATGTATTTTATATAGGTAGTGTATAGTAAGGTACATCATATGTTCTTGTGTTTTTCAGCTATTGATACTGCACTCAATAAATATTTCATCTTTCCTCCAGTTTTTTAAAATGTAATTTTTCAATGCGGTGAATTGGTTATTGTACCATGTAAGTTTACTTATTATTTCATTACAACAAATGCAAACAAACTGTAGAAAAAAATATTTTTGTATTGCTATTTATATATTTTCAAGTAATGTATTCTATTCTTATTTATATATCTACTTTAATTGCGCTACAGAGAAAACTGCCAGACAAAAAGATATATTTTTTTTTTAATTTATTTATTTTTCTGTTATTTTTTATTTATTTATTTTTTTTTTTTTTCTATGTAATGACAATAAATGCAATTTAAACAGAACAAAAAAGCAATTGAAATTTCTAATTAATTGCAAATTTAATGAGCATTCAGCTTTTCCAGCTCTTTTGGAATTTTGTATTTTACACAATTGGGGCTAAGAACAATATGTGTACAGACTTCCCTCTCCCCGGCCACTTCCTCCAGCTCTTCCAGGGGGACCCCGAGACGTTCCCAGGCCAGCCGAGAGACATAGTCTCTCCAGCGTGTCCTGGGTCTTCCCTGGGGCCTCCTTCCGGAGGGACGTGCCCTGAACGCCTCACTAGGGAGGCGTCCAGGGGGCATCCTAATTAGGTGCCCGAGCCACCTCATCTGGCTCTTCTTGATGCGGAGGAGCAGCGACTCTACTTTGAGCACCTCCCGAATGACTGAGCTTCTCACCCTATCTCTACCTCACTATCACTATCTCATGATCCCTACATAATGTTTTAGTAAATCGCTAGCTACAATAACCATACTTTTTTGAAGCATTTTGTAAATATAATATGGGAACATCGCTTTCGCCTCGAACATTTAGGATCATATCGTAAGTTAAGCAATCATTAGCTAGCTAGCGTTTGAAGCAAGAGCTGTTGTAGTGTCAGAGAATGCTAAAGGTTGACCTACTATTTCTACAAAGACTCCACAAACATGCCAACTGATGTCACCGAGGACATTTTAAGTAATATCTAATTCATCAATATACAGTTTAGATGCTATCTTCTAGACTCAAAACACTTTTAAGTACCTGGACATTTGAAGCTAGTAAACTATTTGACCCAGCAAACTACTAGCATATTTTGTCTTTTTTGTGATCTTCATTTTCCTGACAATTTTCTTAAGTATTGAGAAACCTACTTTTAAAAAAAGAGATGTTCCAACACTTCATAAGGCCTGAAAACACATTTGCTCTTTGGGAAAATGAGTTTTGAAAATTCATATGTGAATAGCCAGGAGCAGAGTATGAAAATGAGATGAATCCTGAAATAGAGAAAGATTAAAATTAATGTCTTCTCTTGGAGTTTATCCTGGAAATAAAAAAGGACCAAAAAGGCATTTTCTTGTTGTCCTTACCTTTGGAGAAAGAACAATATTTAGTGCTGTCCCTAGTGGTGTTTTACCTGGCGCAGGTTGCGGGTGACGCGCACATCGTGCCAGGTGTTGTCATTAAACTTGCTGTTCACCGGCTCCACCAGGGCCTCAAAGGCCCCCGAGCCGAGGTTGATGACCAGCCATACAGCGCCGCTCTTCAGGGAGAGATTGACGTAATCGGCCGACTTGCCGGTGTGCAGCATGAGGCCGTTCCGCTGCAGTGTCCGGAAGGAGAGCGTGATCTCGTCTGTGCTGCTCTGGATGGGCGTCAGGGAAAGGTCGTAGCAGAAGAACTCGTTGCCCTTGAAGGTGGCCACGGACTCCTCCTTAGCTGGAAGAGAAAAGGTGGAGAGGGTTGTCAGATCTCTACCTCAAAATAAGCACTAGGTAATGCAAGTATTCTTTAACACATTGGTTCTCAATCCCCAAAATAAAGGTTCCAGAGACCAGGGACCCCCACTGTAGCTGAAGGTGGTTGAACACAGACATAAACATTGAAGAACAGTCATGTGGAGACAGAGCCATCTATGAGGGAGAATAAAAAGGAGAGCTTTTTGGGGTGCATCCATAAAGTCAGCAAAATGATGGTCCATTGTTCTATGAATCTGTGATAACCACATTTATTCATTTATTTATTTATCTGAATAATATTCACTACCAGGGGTGGACTGGGACAAAAGTTCATCCCTGGCATTTTGTATCCAGACCAGCCCACTACATTATCAGCGACACACGATAGAAACTGTTATAAAGTCAGTGATTCTCAACTTGTGGCTCGCCATGTCTTAATTTGAATTATTATTGCCCCAGAAAACCCTTTTTACCTATTTACATTGGCCAATTTGCAACTTCCTTGGCCCATTTTCACCGTTTTTCATTTTTTTTCCCCTAATAAATAATAATGTTTTGTCCATTTTTGCGAGTTCTTTTTGACACTTTTATCCAATTTTTGTCTTTTCTTTAATTTCGTTGGCCACTTTTCATCCAAATAAGCTAACTTTTGCCCAATGAACACTACTTTGTTTCCTTTTTACCCTACATTTTCGCCCCTTCAATGTCTTGAAAGTGGGAAAAAATGCATTGGAATTTGATGTAGCAGTGGCAGAAATGGGAGTGACGTAGCAAACATGTATTAAAAGGAAAATTGACTCAAAAAGTTCTTAAAGGCATCTAGCGACCCCCTCCCAGTATCTCATGACCCCATCATTGAGAACCCCTGCGCACACACACCTTGAATAAAAATCACGACAATTATCAATACAGTTTAGAACTGCTGATTGCAAATGAGATGTTCGTTTGTTTAGTTTTCTGATTCGATATTTGTGCAAAATCATTCAAGTGGATAGAAGTCTATATTTCAGGCAGTAATTCACGAGTTTAAACATGCAATTTACAAGATCTTGGAATGGTATGAAATACATTCAGGAGTGGAAGTTTCAAAGTGAACCGTAGGAGTGTTAATAGTGGAAGAGAAACAATGTAAGTGTGTGGGTGAAGAACAAAGTCAGCTGAATGAAGACTCAATTTCAACATTTAATTAAAATCAATGCAGCTTGCGCAAGTGAGAAGCAGAGGAACCCATTGCCAAGTAAAATCAAGAACTAGAGTTGGGAAAGAATTTGACATCCAGGGCAAGGACTGGGTAATCAACAAGGAAGCAAGAGACTGATCATCAAGCTATAAATATGCATCAAGAGCGTATAAGATAACTCTGTGGTTCAAAGGCTCTTATCAATGCTGGAAGAGAAATCCTGCAAATATGCAATGTACCATTAGCATAAAACTAAAGGAGCGCTGGAAGGACGCGCTAAGAGCTTTGTTCACACAGCCAGCAAAAAAAAAAAAAAAAAAAACAGACAGTTTCTAGAAAGGACACATGTCAAACGGTAGCGGGGGGATGACATTGTCAGGAAGTGAACAAACACCTGGAGCTGTCAGAATAAGAGAGGCAGTATTAAGAGTGAGTTTTCCCAGCAGTGACACCTCAAGAGCAGACACCGATGGATGTACGCTACTATTACCTGTTAGCGTCTTTACCACAATCTGGTTTTATTCACTCTTGGGTCAATATTTAATTTTAGTCTCCTGATGAGTTTAGTACAGAAGTGTCAAACTCATTTTAGGTCAGGGGCCAAATACGGACCAGTTTGACCTTAAAGCTGCTATGCGGAATTTCTGAGAAACGTTGCGATGTCCCGCCCTAAACTGCCTCTACTTCATCCACTGCCTCTGCCAATCTACCAGAAGCCACGCCTCTACTTTTTCTTTATGGGCATCACGGAACATAACGAGGTCACATTGATATAGATCTATGGGTGAGGTAAAAGCCAAAATCATATTTATGTTTGCTGTTGTGATGCGCGGCCTTGTTTTCCGTGCACAGTTCCGCATTCACTTTAATTGACAGTCTCAAAAACAGGAAGTCGAAGCCTATTGGCTCGGCGATCGTTTCCATTTGTATAGGGGTCTAAAGGACAAAGGCGGGACTTATATACATTAATGTATATGAATGACCACCAGCAGTAGACCATAGTAAAAGGTTTTTTTTTTCGCATTTCAAAAGATTCATTCACAAACATAGATTTCTCAGAAACTCCGGATATCGGCTTTAAGTGGGCAACATATTTGAGGTTTGAAAAAGAGCTATCTCAACATTAGCATGCCCTGGTTTGCACTAGGACTGGCACCTTGTCCAGGGTGTACCCCCGCCTAACAACCAACAAGAGCTGGAGATAGGCAGCAGCAGACCCTCGCGCCACTGAGAAAAGGAGCAAGCGGGTCAAAAAATGAGGTAACACTTTTTAATAACCTTCATCTATAAAGGGTAAATATTGGTATATAGTTCATTAACCTTTATTTAATAGTTATTTACCGTTAACAAAGCTAATGTTTTTCAATGATTTGTAATGCTATAATTGATGTT
Source organism: Gouania willdenowi (assembly GCF_900634775.1). Taxonomy (NCBI): domain Eukaryota; kingdom Metazoa; phylum Chordata; class Actinopteri; order Blenniiformes; family Gobiesocidae; genus Gouania; species Gouania willdenowi. The sequence goes on along the minus strand of NC_041061.1, from coordinate 21,248,814 downwards.
ATATGAACAGTTTATTGACACAGACATTATAACATTTTATAAACTGTTTGAAGTGTTTGTTAATGATTAACAAAGGATTAGTAAACCTTGATGATGGTTTATGAAACATCTATGAACATTAGAGACATATGGATCAGATATTGGTTTTTAAATGTTTTATGAATCATCTATCATTATTTGGATGGTTATTATAAAGTTAGAATTGAAGATTATAATCCCTTACTAATGCTTTATAAAGCATATAAAAACATGTTTTAGATAGATAATTAATACTTTACTAAATGTTAATAATTGGTTTATGAACCGTCTGTTAATTATCTGGATGGTTAATGTAAAGTTGGAACAGATGTTTATAATACTTTGTAAATGGTTAATAAATGCTGTGTAATGGATAGATGGGGATTGGGAAATTTTGTGGAAGAATTTGAGGAAAATTTGCCACACTTTGGAAAAATGTAGAGTTCTTGCAGCAATTTGAGATGAAAAATGTCACACAGAATGCTTTCTCTGTGACTTCAACTAGCAAATTTTGCAAAAAATGACAACATTTCAACTAAAAGTAAATAGCATTTTAGTCAAAAGACTACCACGAAGTCAAAATTAAATCTGATTCCCTCGAGAGTGGTTTTTGGCTGAGAATTAAACTATGAGAGATTTCTACAATGGTGCGAATTATCCAAATAACAAGGAAGGGAAGGACAACGACAGAAGAGATGAGGGGAACAAAATCACAGCCAAAAGCAAATCCCTCAGGAGCCTTCTGGCACTTTCTGCGCTGCTGATGTAGGGAGAACAAAAAAGCGCAGCAAATGGACCACAGCAAACATTTTCAATTACGCACTAAGTTAAAACCCCTCCCGCTGTACGGGCTGCTAGCATTAAGCAACAAACAGCTTGTGATTGCTTCCATGAGCTCAGCGAGACGCAAATCACAAACAAACCAACAAAAAAAAAAAAAAAAAAACTTCCCTTTGTTTATGCCTCTGTTTAATGAACAGAAGGCTTGGAAGAGACAATAAAGCTGGAGGGGAAAACAGAGGAAATAATTCACATTATATAAACACATTTACACATACTGTGAGCTGGGCAGGTTCTTTCACTGCATTCTCTAAGAGACCCAGGTGATCCTCCATAAAGCTGCAGAGCAAAAAAAAAACAACTATGTCCTACAAGTTACAAGACTCTACAACTTAAAGTGAAGAACGACTTCTTCTTTTTGGTGCACCTTTGATATATGCATGGCTTCTATCTATACTCAACTCACATGGCCTTGTATCATACCCAAGAGCTTGGATTCATAGAAAGATCAGGCACTGAAGCATGCAAAGTGCTATCAAGGTCTCAATTAACCTCCCAAAACACCCTGACTCTATTACTGAAAGGACTCCTTTGAAATGTAGTCACTGTAATTGTGTCTGTATTATTAATTGAGTTCCTCAGATGTACCGTTTCATAGTCTTTGTGCAACAGACCAGCAGTGCTGGGTATTTACCAAGGGTCAGAACATTTCTCCTATTGTCTGTGCAACGGAATCAGTAATTTCATGAGTAAGCAGAGGTAATATAATGCTTCAAGAACCAAATTCCACACAAAGTAAATATAGAGTGAAACATCTGAAACAAGGCCAAAAAAAAAACAACAGATCAGAGGAAAGCTCATCAGTCCTGGAGTATCTTTGCATCCATCTGCAGTGATCGATAGATTCAATAGACAGAATCAATAGGCCTTATCTTATCTGTACTCAGACTCCATTCAGGCTCAGGCAAAAATCAATTTTGATTGTGGATTTAATACCACCAACACTTTATCATCACCATATCATAGAATAACCATCTAATGTGATCTGAATGACTAAAATATGAGTTGATTTTGTCCAATCTGGTACTAGTTTTCAAGCAGGTTAGTTTGAAAGGACGGGGCATGTAGTTCATCTAACCAATCAGAAACAATATGTGTGTAGTTAAACATGGACTTTGGGAGATAGACCTCTGGTGGCAGGATGATTACTATCAGTTAGAAGACATAACAAGAAGTGATGATTTTTGTCAACTAAATGTATTTACAGGTGTAGTCAAGAAGGGCAAGAACTCAGACAATGGTGTATTTTCAAATTTCTTGTGGTAAGCTAAAAAGATGAGTGCAGAATATGCAAAAATATGAATACCGAAATGCCTGAAGACCTACTATTATCAGACTAAGAGCTCAATTTGTGCACATTGTGTTCGGTAATACTAGAAAGTCAGTCCATAACCCATGACTGATACTGCCGAAAAAGAGTAACTAAACCTCAAAACCACTTTTTTGCTAAAAACAAATTTATTTGGTACAAAATGGTGTTGTTGATTGACAAAAATGTCCACGATTTCAATTTGAGTGACTGCCCTCTATGGGTCGAAACCCAGCTATTTTGATCAAACTTTGGCATCCATTTCAGCTAATAGCAATGATGTTTAGGAGGCAGCTTTTGTCACAACCTACCACTGTGAATAGAGAGGTATTGAGTAGGTATTAGCATGGCATATATTGTTCTTTGGAGATTTTATAGTGTAGACTAGGAATGTCTTAGAGCCCCGCCCATAATCAAGACATAGACGTACATCAGCCTATACCACAGTTCAGTTCCTCTTTAAAGTTACATCAATGGTGGACAGGCCTCTGATTGAAATGACTCTGCTGAAACTTCTCGTTGAAGTCTTTCCTACCACTGTTACTATCTCTTTTTGCTGTTTTTTCTATATTCCCTAACTTAGAAGACTTCATCCTTGTGTATGATGCCAACTTCTATACTGTATCCTGGTTTCCTCTGCTGGAGGTTATCAGGTCATCACAGGCAGGGATAGAAAGATATGACGAAACAACACAATGCGAGATGCCCCTTTAATTGCTGCTTTTGGCTCAATATGTGTTAGATATTACTATAGTAACAGTGCAGTGCAGCATGTGTTAATAAATTGGCTTCAGCTCAGACAGAAGAAGTGAGAGAGAGCAGGTTTAATGAGATGAGCTGCATGAATAGCTCCATCCAAACTAGTGTCTGCATCAGTGATAATGAACATGAGCATACACAGCATTCCGGAATAGTTAAACGTGTAATAAGATATTACCGAGTGTGTTCATGAGCACATGAATGATCTAGATGACCACATGATAAAAAAGCCTGTAACGCCACATTACCTTTCTGTTCCTAAAACAGGAAACCTAGACATTTGCACATATGGGCATATCCGTCACCCACTGTTAGCTTTCAGTGTTAGTGATTCACCCCACAGAGAGAACTGCAGACAGTTTTGCAAAAACAATTCAAAAGCAGGATGAGAAAGGGCAGTGGGAAATGTAGGAAGCGTGTAACAGCTTTGATGCAGCTTCATAAATCAAAAAGGCCTGCTGGGTCCCCTCAGACAGTGGCTAGTCTGCCATGCTGGCTTTGAGGTTTGTTTGCTAGTTAAAGATAAAGCCATTTTTTTAAAGACCAAACTTCATCTCAAAGGCAAAAGGACCATTTCAAGAGTGTAAGCAAACTTCTCTTTAGCACTGATAACACCCTTCGGTAGATCCCTCAAGTGTCAATATCTGATTGATCAAATGTTTGGATCACTGCAGCTTCTACTTGTTTGAAGTTTCATGGATTTTACCTGCTTTATCTCAGACACAACTCTAAGGAGCTTGCAGCTGTTCTGAACCAAAGATGTAAGGTATAAACTCAGGTTACTCAGCATAGTGATGCATCTAGAGAATGCCAGTCTCTCAAAAAACTCCTGAGATTGAGAAAACATTGTACGAGCATGTGGTCAACAATTGTTACATTAGCAGTCTTTGAGATCTTGGTGGTTATCCTGGTAAACAACCGCACTTGGGAAAAGCCAAACTTTTAGTCTTGTATGAAATTAACTCACAAGTATCAATCAAATGCTGCAAATGGCTAAAAAACTGAACTGAACTGACGGGTCAAAATTGTTTCTACGGTACAGTTTGATTTTGCAAAAGAAAAGAACTTTGAAGAAGTAGAAATATAAGATCCCTGTTGAATGTTCTTGCCTTGGCAAGACACTACCTGTATGTCCACTATAGAAGGCTATAGTAATACAGAAAGTACAAGTATGTTTTAAAAGGTAAATGTTCACTTGATTAAAACAAAATAACTTCAATAATAATTCAGAGAAATTGTTGTGTAGCTTATCTTGACAATACTGCTAGACACTTGGCTGTAGTTCATTTGGATCACCTTTATTGCATAGGAATGTACTTCTTCATATTTCATATATCTCATAAAGTCAGGTGAACGGTGGCTTAGTGGTAAACATGTCTACCTCAGAGCAAGAAGCTCCTGTGTTCAAACCCCGGGGTGGACACGGGTTCTTTCTGCGTGGGTTTCCTCCGGGTTCTCCGACTTCGTCCCATAATCCAAAAACATGACTTTTATATTGACTGGAGTCTCTAAATGACCCAAAGGAGTAATTGTAAGTGTGAGTGGTTGTTTGTCTGTCTGTGTGTTGCCCTGGGTTGGACTGGTGCCCTGTCCAGGGTGTACCCCCACCTAGCGCAGGAGATAGGCACTGGCAGACCCCCGCAATCCTGAAATAGGACAAAGTGGGTCTGAAAATAGATGTATGGATGAATCTAATAAAGCAAATGATAAATGGACTTGATTTATATATCACTTTATAGCACTGAGGTAGTTCCAAAGCGCTTCACAATGGGCTATATGGACAGTGAGACTTGACGTATGAGAAGTGAGCCGTCACACTTTTGAAACCTGTTTTTTACAGTTTTGTTTTATTGTGCCAGTTTGTGTGGTTGTGTTTTTACACAATGACATCCAAAAGAAGGAAGTTTACCTTCCAAACAAGGAGATAGCACATCAAGATACCACTGTTGCGTTCCGAGGTGTACAGCTTCAGCTAGATGTAATTCTGCTTTGAGTTTTTTACATTCCCACAAGAAGATGAGATGCAAAAAAAAGTGGATCATCAACATCCGGAGAGATAAATCCTAACCCTGACATGAAGGAGCGATCAAATGCACAAGGGCGTCGGTGGAGCTGTCCTCGTTCCTTTTTGAATGGAATAATGACTCCCTTTCTGTCCCTCGTCCCGGGGGTTGGGAGCGAAGAGAGTGACTAGATTATCCCTCTGAGGACCCCGTGGAGGAAATGGATGTACCATGTCCTGACCACGACTACTGCTCGTCTGCTGCGCCGGGTGCATTAGACTTGGCCCTCAGTGTTATAGAGAAGGTCCGGGCGGAGACGGAAGGAGAATATGGCCATCAGCAACAAGTTTGGCTTGGAATGGTTTGCTGCTTCAGACGAGGACATTAGTTTTTATACAAGTTAAGAAATGCTATCAAAACATAGCTGTAGCTACTGTATTAAAGTAGCATTACTGCCCAGCTAAACATAAAAGAAGAGGAGCAACTCTGAATAAACGGGAAAAGCAGTTTGTCAGAGAAAGGCCAGTAGCTTATACAAATGTATAAGATGTCCGCTGCTATTTCCTGCTGTTGTTGAGTTGCGTGAGATTAATTTGAAAACTATAGTCATTTATCATAATACAGTAGGGTTAAGAACCGGAAGTTCTTTCACGGTTTTGACTCAAACGCGAAAGTGAAGCGTGCATATAGCCCATATCAGCTCATTCACCCATTCACACTCATATTCACACACCAATGGGACTATAGAAAGTAGAACCATATCATTAGCGAAATAGTATTCCATCTGAGATATACATTTTTCTGAAAACTGCTGACGGTATAATACATAACTTTTGCATTTCTGACATTATTAGGCCAAAAAAATGTAGGAAAACCATTCTGGTCACAGCTAGCAGCGTTTCCTTATACCTGCTCTCTCATTCACCGAGCCGTACTCTTTGACTATCTACACTGTCAATTTGTGAAAGCAATTATAGTTTTCACTTGTTCAGACTGAAATAGAGTAACATTGTTCTTACCACTAGTCCACCTTCTTGGCTTATCTCTGTACAGCCAGCCACCACTGTAAGTATCGATCTGAGCGCTGATTGTAATCCTGTAATGAATGGCCTGTAATTTGCTGCCTACGTAGTCCATTTACAGGAGGCCAAAGTTCTTTGTAGCCATGATGAGTCTTCTTTCTACATCAGGCGCTTGTTGGGCTATAACAAATGGTCTATCAAGTCTTTGAATGTACATCTTTTGTACAAGTGGACAAAGTAAGTCTTGAATATGGAAAGGGCCATCTGTGGCATTACACAAGCATTTTGGTTTAGGCTATTGTTGAAGAAACAGTTTGATTAGAGCCTGATAAACATTATGCAACTCCATAAAAAGCTTTGATACATATTTTAGTGCTTGACAAATAAAAACTGAATCTATTATATTACAATATGGTAATAGTAATCAATCTTTTTTTTAATTTTTTTTTTTATTATTTTTTTTTTTACATTTTCTTAGTCATTAATGTGGATGGTATGTGTTCAACCAAGCCTGAACTGGCAAATATATCAATTTGATTTAATACTTAAGAACAAAAATGTGTTTATTAAATTAAACATATACTTGAATAGAGAACCACATGTACCTCTGTTTTCAAACTACTTCACTAGGTACTAGTAGAAGTACTACAAGTTTTGCTGTTGAAATATAAAGTTGAGTACTCTAAAGAGTGGATTCTAGTATTCACATAATAGAAACTAATATTTGTAATGAAGGACACAGTACTATGGTAGCCATATCCATGACACACACAAATGAGGACCATATTTAGGCCTCGACAAAAAAAAAAAAAATACAAAATACAGAAAATGATTTCCGCTTTGCTAAAACTATTTATCCACAAAATGTAAACTGTTGGTTTCAGTATTTAATACTGTTCACTTTTAAAACAGTTGTTTTAAAACACCACAAATAAACTAACAGCTGATTTAAGGCAGGGAACCAATTAAAGTAACATTTTCATACACTAGCACACATTACTATTAGATCACAGCTAATAAAACAGGCTCCTTTTAGTATTTCAAACACTTTAATCTGACCAAAAGAGCTAAACTTAAATAAACTATTTAATAAATTCAAGAATGAACAGCTTCTGTCTTCTCTGTGGAATGAAAAATGTAAATAAATAGAAGACAGAAACCACCTCCTTCATAAACTTTAAAACCCAACCTGGCAACGCAGACCCTACAGCGGTTCACTCACTTTATTTCCCCGTAAAATAAATGAAGATATGGTTATTTATTTCATACTCATTCATTTTATCATTATATTCAATTTGATAAAATAAAATAAAAATATAGATTTTTTTAAAAAAAGGACAATTGAGCATCCACCATGAGACTGCACCAATAGACAGTCATTTAAAATACCAGAATGGGCACAATGCCGAATACATGGCCACTATTTAATATATAGCTCTGATGAACTTACATATGAATCTCCAGTTTTACTGAAAGCATATTAGCTCAATTAAAACAGGACGTGACAGGTATGGTGAATTAGTCGTGAACTTTCACACCCACAGAAGGGCATTTCAAATGTCAGATTTGTCCAGTGTCCATGTATATCCGACTCTAATCCTAATCACTTACTTGACTTCTAAGTAATTTAATGTCTACAAGGTGTTCAGAGCCTACGTTGCCACCCCTGACAGCGTGCGTTGGGGGGGAACATGCGCTTTTGTAGCCTCAGGCATTAAATCTTTCTTAGATTCTTTCTGCACCTCCACCTTTCAATGTTGCTGCAGGTCACATTTGAAGAGCGCATGCTTCGTGGTAATTTAATCCTTTATGCTATTACTTTGATCGACAGTATTTGAAGAGCGCTGGAAGACTGTGCAGGCAATAGAGGAGGGAGAGAAATAAAGGACTTTTGAAAGGATGGTTAGGCTAAATTGTGAGATAAATTCAGATTTTGTGCAATAGACTGAAACTATGAAAAACAGTAATGACATTAAGAATAAAGTCTGCATTCCCTTTTCTTGCGCGAGTCTCTTGTTTCTTCATGTCAAGATTTTTTCTTTCCAACATGTATCTCTGTCTCTGAGAATTATTAGCCGGCGTTCTGTTTCACAAACTCCACTTTAGTTAATCTAATTGGATGCAGAAATAAGGATAAAATAATAGGAAGGAAATTGTCGCTTTTAGTCAACGGTCTCCTTGGAAACAATCAATTTCATAAGGACGGAATTAGACGAGAAGTTTTTTAGCTCGCTCTCATATTTGCAATCTGTGTTCTGATTCACTGTCCTCAGTCATCGTCGCGGGTGTCTGGCAGGTGTATAATATCGTAGTAGATGACTGTTTGGTCTCGCATACCCAACCAAGACACAAAGAATATCTGATGCTAATCACAGGCTTGTGTTCTTTCAAATGGCCACCTCTTATGCTAGTGCTGCAGACGGTTCCTCATAGGCTAAAAAGTACAGAACAGGACAAACTGAAATGAGCTGGAGAAGAAAAAGTAGGGTTCTTCAAAGACAAGTGATAATGTAACCACTGTTGGTGTGATACTCATGTGAATCTAGTTTGTATACATGAGACTTCCTTTGTTATTTTCATTTTGTTTAAGCATCTGTATGAAGTGAGATATGTTTTATTCTGAACAATCCTTAATCTTGATCCCTTAATCATAATCTTGAGGCACTGAAACTTCAATTATGAACTTTCCTCTACTTTAGGTATGCACCATCTGGGAGGCAAATTTAAAAAAAAAAAAAAATAGAATTGAATATATAGAACGTCTCGAGATTCACACCAACCAAAATGTGTGTAACATATATAATAATAATAATAATAATAATAATAATAATAATAATAATAATAATAATAATAATAATATACAATAATGCAGAAATGTATTGTAACACATTAATGTTGTAGTCATTTAATGTTGTAAATTCATGATATGCAGTACCATACATGAACTGCTGGGCGCAGTGTTGCGTCACCATTTAAATTGTGAGTTAGAATTGCAGAACAAAAGAAGAACCCACCTTAAAGGTCCCATTTCATGCTATTTTTCACCCATCTCCATTTGTTCCTAGAACCCCAAAAACATAGTATTTTAGGTTTATTTTTCAGATTTTTAGCTTCTGAAAAGTCACTTTCTGATCAACTCTACACAAACAGGCTGATTTGTGGCCTACTTATGCATATTCATGAGTGGGCGTGTCTATAGAGGAGACACTGACTTCCTCCTCCCCGCACGGTAACGTAGGGCCAGAGGACGGCCCGCCCTCCTCTCACCCACTCTGCAGCCGAGCTCATGCTGCTTTATAAACCCGAGACAGAGCGTGGGGGTGGGGCGTTCACCGGTACATACATAGACTGTAGAAAATACATACATAGCACTGCGCAAAGGGTGCTGAACTGCACACTTTTGTGGGCATGTCTGTTTACATGTCAATCACAGCAGAGAGCTTCCTGGAGGCGCGGCTTCTCCAGCTCAGTGCCGCGTCAAATTTGTCATCAAAATGGGAACGCGTCATCAAATTGGAGCGAGGTGTTTGGGTGTTTTCTCGTTTATGTGCATATATTAATGAGTTTCAAGGACTGACTCTGAATAATGAGATTTTTTGCTTTTTTCTTTATTGGATTTGTAAGTAACTTAAATGGTTGGATTTGCAAAGGTATTAATATTTCTAGTAGGCAGTATTTCATACGTTTTGCCGTCCCACCTGAAAACGTTAAAAGAAAAACTCAGCTCTGTGATGGCAAAACGTCACACATTTTTGTGAAATTCCTTTCCAGCAACATGAGGTATTTCTGTATTGTGCAGGATTTTTCTTCCAGAAGCTCAGAAAGAGAAAAAGCCAAAATGGAGGAACGCTTGGCAAAAGTGAAAGGCCTAATTAGCATATATAGCATCCAGATGAAACCACCTTTTTCTGTATTTCTATAATGGAGGAAGCAGATACTTAGGTGGTTGTCTTTTAAATCAGAGGTTAGCAGTTTAATATCAGATATCCTTGGGCAAATCCTAAAGCGGTTCCTGTTTGCTATTGTTCTGCTTGCTAACGTTCTGCTTGCAAACCGCTTTAGGCTTTGTTTCCCCAGAACATTTGGTCAAATGTGAAAATCAACCAAACTAAAGTTTAGAGCGCAATACTGAAGAAAAAAAACTATTCTGGATGAAAACAGATTTTGGAGCAGTTGCTATGGAACCAAGGGGGGGACATGAACAGAATGCTTGAAGCTGACTGGGCGAAGTGCCTGTCCACCATGATTAGTTTTAGCCAATCGCACGGTACCAAATGATGATGTCGTCATCGGCATGCGCCGCAGAGACGCTGCTACAACCGTCCAAAAATGCACAAAGCGCCTCTCGCTGTTACTCTTTCAAAAAAGAAATGCTGGATTCTTCAAAATCTGAGTTTATAGCAGCTTCCACACATTCGTCGAGTCGACATCTTTCTATTTTGATTCAGAGCTAAGCTAATAGCGGTAGCCCAGCTAGTTCCTCTCCCCGCAAATGCGCATGCGCCAGTTTTGCTTCGGCGCTTCTGCCTTCGTCACACCCGGATATCCCACCCTAAACTACAACACTGCCTCATGATTGGTTCGAACCGCTTCGGTTCAGGTTCGAAAGGCAAAGGCGGGAACAGCACAAGATGGATTCTGGTGTTTGTGAACACCAGAATCAATCTTGCAGGCAAGGTTTGGTTTAACTTCATTCTTACCATAATTTCTTAGCTGGTTTTCTGCCCATTCGATCGGAGTCTGGGGTTATGTTCCAAAGATAATTTAGTCTTAGTGCCCTTGAGCAAAAAAAAAAAACATCAAATTGTGTGCATTTGATGCTAGTCTCATGAAACTGCAGCACACTTAATGTTCACTTATTTGGTCTCCCAGTGAATCATTTCAGTTACTTTTTACCAAACAGACGAGTTTGAATTCAATAGAAAATTTCTGGTAAAAGCCATACATCAGCATTAATGAACCGCACTCTTGCACTTTTGATCACAAATTAATGTCGATTAGGAAGTGAGAAAATGAAAAACAATGTGGCGTTTCTTTGGAAGGGGGCCTGATGTTGCTTTATGAGCCTGCTATTAATTATGTGAGAATCCTGGGCCAGTTGCCTGAAGAATTATCTAATGTTAAGTTCTTCACTTAATATGGTAATGTCATCAGCAGCAGGGAAGTAGAACGTGTCAAGGCAGTTCAGGATGCCAAATAGTAAATTAAACAAGTGCAAGCTTCAGCTCTGGAAAGAGCAGTACTCCAATAACGTGCAATATAAAAAAAAAAAAAAAAAAATGGAAGTTTGTCTTGCCTTGGTTTAATTAAGTAAGAAAAAAAAAAAAAAACTCCTTTGTCCATTACGACTCACCTCTGATAGGGGAAGAATGTCAAACAAACAAAATTGTTTTCAGACTAACAGCTGCCATTTGAGATAGTTTTAAACCCTATGTGTAGAAAACTCACATGTACTATTCAAAGTTATAGTAATACATCAAAGCAAATACTACCACAGCTATGAAAGCAATAAGTAGCCTAGCATGCTAAGCCACTCAGGCATCAGTAAGCTGAGTTTAATGAGTGAAGCTTGTTGATTTAAAAAAAAAAGGCTTGAATTGACTGAAAACTGAGCAAAAATATGTCTTTTGTTTTTCTGTCCAAAGGTTTACCAATAAAACCTTGAAAATACAGCATTAGGGCTGAGATGGAGTTGATGATACGAGAAACAAAAACGAGCTTGAGATAATGATAGGACAAAGATTTCTGTTTTTTTTTTTTGTCTTACCCCCACCCCTAGCAATACAGAAATAACCTTTTAGTACCCTCGACAATATATCTTGTCACATTTTAATATTATATATATATATATATATATATATATATATATATATATATATATATATATATATATATAGTAACTGGTATCAATCATCTATGATGTATTTACATGCAATTCTAACAAAGTAGAAGCTATCACGTGTTTCAAGGCGCAAGATTCCAGTAGTTAATGGTATGTCATTGATTTGCCCTTGAAAAATGTACAATGTTCAATAAATGACAAATGTGAAAAATAAACTGAACATATTGAACAGGGTGTGAAAGATGACCAGAAAATCAAGGGAAGAGAGAACGGGGGAGATTTCATCCAGCCCACCTTAGGATTTTTTCCAGGTTAAACCTGAGATTCAAGCTTAGTTAAACCAGGTTCTAACCATAGTTGCACGATACCCACGGTACCCCTCGGTGCCAAATTGTAACGGTTCCTACTATACTAGAAACTCTACACGACGGTACTACCCTGGATTACGATACTACCGGTGCCAGTTTCCGCTACATAGCGGTTGCTTTCTCACTGCACAGTCTAAGCTCACTGCACGCTACTTACTTGAAAACAAACCAACATGGCAACCGAACTCCACAGCTGCTGAATGATTGGGTGTTTGCCTGTTACAGGTCTATGATGGGCTGTTTCCGCTCGCTGGTTCCGCCCGTCTGTAGCTGATTGGCTGTTTCTGCCGGCATGAAGGAACTGAAGACATCTCCGCTTCGATAGAAATTCGCTTCAAAACAAACAACAAGCTAAAGTCCTGTCTCGCCTGGACGCGTCCACGATTTACAGTCACAAACACGAGACAACACATGGCAGAAGTACCGGGCCTGAGCGGCGAGTCTGCCGCCGCGGCGGTGTCGTCAGTGGCATCACTAATTTTGTTCAAAAAACCAAACTCCAAAAGTCCCATTTGGAACTATTTTGGCTTTAAATGAGGCAGAGACGGCAAAGCAAGTGGAGATCCACTGTGCAGGCGCTGTCACCAGCTATAGGAGCTAAAGGAGGGAAAACTTTTTTTGTTTGTTTTTTCCGCACAGACTCAGAACAATCTTTTTTTATCTTAATGTATTTATTTATTTACAGATATACAGTATATTTACAATGTACAAAAAATATTTACAAATTATATACATACAAAGGAGGGATCAAATCCAATCTCATAAAACACCAGTGACGTCACCTAGAAAATGTATACAAATATAGTTTTCTCAGGGAATCAGTTCCTGTTTATTGAATTTTACCCTCTATGGTTTATTATGTTGGAGAAGAAGCATTATTGTCAAATCGTTTATTTTTTTTTTTTTTCAAAAAGAGTGGATTTGTTATCCTAAGTTGATTATTTATATTAGTTAAAATAAATTGATGTGCAAAAGAAACTGAATTATTTATTTATTAATTATTTATTTATTATCAAAAAAGGCTTCAGTTCAATTACCCGGAACCGTGATACTTTGTCTTGTATAGTATTGTGGTTATTCATTTTGGTATCGTGACAACTCTAGTTCTAACTGGAACGGCTGTTTCATCCCAGATAAAACACCTTAGTTGCTATGGAAACACAGTATGTGCTGCAAACCTGCTCCCAACCAGATTGAAACGGCAGGCTTGGTTTACCTGCTGCATGCTGCAGACGCACTCCTATTAAACTATGTCATCATCAAAAGTGTTTTGGTGCTTTAAAACACTCAATAAAAATCTATGAATGGAAAAAGGAGTCAAAAAGACATATTTTATAAATTTTCTCACCATCTACAGCTTTAATGCAGTATTTTAAAAGGAAATTAAACAGATTGTCATGGTAAATGTTTCATTATGAAGCATTGTCTTTTTTAAATGTTGACAGGTGTAAAAAAATATGAATAAAAGCACAGTAAACTTTAACAGTTCCACAGTGGTCGTACGAACCAGAGATATCCAGTATTTCATGTATGTTGATGATCTGGTTCCTTACAATTAGATTGCTGCCTTTATCTGATGAAGGATATGTGATAGTCCTCTTTACACAACTGATTTAATAATCTGATCGTGCAAAAATGAGATTATGATTACGTTTGCAGTGTGTCTGGAAACGAGCTGAAAGATCTTTCTTTTTCCAATGATAGATTCTGACCTTTTTCCTCTCGAGCTCTAGCCAGGATAAGTTCAGCCACACGAATCAACAATAAATGACTGACAGTGGGATGTGAGATGGGAGCAGTGAGTTTGAGCAGATAACAACTATTTGGTATTAGATCACAAAAAAAGATAACATACCTACTGTCTGATTCAAGCAGGAGTTTAAAAAAAAAACCCAAAAAAAACAACTTTTTTAGATTTAAAAAGGTTATTCGCAGATAAACCTGGAAATACTGTTGAGGTGTATTGACTGCTTCATATGATATTCATTTTATGCAAAATACTTTTTCACCTAAATCTGAGTCTTGGACTTTTCATGCTTGAACAGATGTTTTCACAATTAAACCTAGCCACCACAGAAGCACAGTTGATAGTGTTATAATGACCCGGGAACCAGGAAAGTTCCTTGGTCTCAGACTAGTCCTTCCACCAACCGCAGCTGTATAAAAGAGTCAGACTCCGGCTCCAGTTTTTTGACATATAGGAGTTTTACCACCTTTTAGACCACAATAAACATTTGTTGCTTCCTCTCTTTGAGTCCAAGCTAAGGCTAATTCAGTTAACATATGGTGTCTGAAAACCCTGTGAAAGATACATGGGCTTCTCTCCTTTTTTTCCTCAGAGTATGATTTGACCCCCGATGCTCTCACAGGGGCCTCTGTCACCAGTTGTCCTGTTTTTTGATTTTGCTTGTTTTAATAAACTGTATTATTTTGCAAGTCAGTTTCAACGAAGACCTTTTTTCCACGCTACACCTTTTTTACCATCTACATCACCACCTGGGGGAGTCACGGCACTGTGTTGAATAAAAGTTTAGTAAGTAGTAAGTAATCTTTCGCTCGATCAGCCTTGATACCAAAGGAATACAAGCTCCAAGAAACTACGATGCTAAGGCTAGCACAAAGCACAAATGGATGACTTACAAAGTCTCAAGCTATTTTTTTTTTTTTTTAAATGCCACTGTCTTTAAAGGTAGGGATGGTAACTATCTCCAGATACACTTTTCAAGTTTTTGGTAGAAATGTTCATCATGTCCGGACAGATGTGAAGATCTTATGTATTCTGAAAAAGGAACGAAGAAAATCTGTCAACTGTAGCGTCTGTAAATCTGCAATAACTGCGACCAATGGGATTTTCACGGTTCGTTTTTTTTCAACCAATCACGTCTCCTGGTCTTCCTGCTCGTTCACGGCCCCGTGCGTGCACGAGCGTACATTAAAAAGCGCGTCACCATTGTTAGAGGAAGCCCGGAAGTAGACAACAGAATGGCAGAGAAAGCACCTATTCCACGTTTACTGGTAACGTCTTGCCCTGCTAAGAAGGGCAAGAAAAGAAAGACGTTTTTAGAAAAAGCTGCAAAAAAGAGGTCTTTGGATTTAGCGAGAGGAAAGACAAAAATCTGCATCGGAACATCTTTTGAACGATGGCGACAATTGAAGGAGGACAAGGGCCTGAAAACTGATGCTATGGTTGCTGAATTACTTTTGGACAGGTAAGGTTGTTTTGTTGCCTGGGTGATTGTGTTATCTTTTAAAATAGTGGAAGCAATTCAAGCTATTTGTCATATTAGCCAGATGTTAACGTTAGCGATACATGTCGCAAAGTATTTCTGTTGTTGGATTAGCCCGATGCTACTGTTGGATCTCTGTTAGTGCGAGCTAGTTTAGCAGCTACAGTGTGTACAGTATACATGTGTGCGTGTTCGAGCGTGTGTGTTGTTTGCTTTCAGCAGGGCGGTCAACAGCTGTAATGTAGGATATTTGTGATTCTTTTTAGCTATAACTGTGCTCCGTCGACTTCAACGCCGTGGAAGGACTCACTTGTGAGACTACCCAACCCCGCTGTGTCTGTTGCTCCCGAGTCACTGTCTGAGAGGTGCGTGTAACTTTAGGCTGATATGAACATGTGTTGTATTACGCGTTCATGTGAGTGAGGGGGGGTGGCTTCAGAGGAAGCACAGGGGGGAGGGGGAGTCGGAAGGCGGAGCTGTCGGAGCATGCTACATCGAAATCAAGCTAGGTTTAGAAAGTTACCGACCCTACCTTTAAACAAGTATTAATATAAGTCAATGTCCTGAAAGCTAACCGAAATACCAAACTAATTATTTGGCATGTAATATGACAATTTGTTAACAAACCATATTTTTTCTATAAAAAGTCACAACTCTTTTCATTTAAAATGAGAGGACGACTCGTACACAGTAGATTTGTATTGATTGATTGGACTATGTAGAATTGCACATCTCTGTGAATACATAGCGGCTTTTTGTGTTGTATGCACTGTGGCTGTACGTGGACGGAAACCGTTGACACGGACTGAGTTTACCTCCGTACTGAAATTGTCTTACAATCCCAGTACGTGACTGCTCCGTAAAGAGATGGAATTGCCATGTGCTAAAAAATGCTCAAAACATCACATCAGTCGACCATCGATAAAAAATCAACCAATGATTAAAAAAAAAAAAAAAAAAAAACATGATTGTCATGATCAGATTGTTTATTTATATGAATACAACAGTTTGTTATTGTAAAGTTACATTAGGTTAACTGTTATTTATTGCAATGTATACTATAATCATGTTTCTTTGGAGAATAAATGATTCCTATTCGTATTGAGATTGCTGCATGAGACACTATTATTTACTAAAGTTGAAGACGGAGATTGTCACTCACTCAGTACGGAGGAAGTACCAAAAATCACAGCGGAACTAGCAAAAATTAATTTCACGGTAGCGTACAAAGTATACTCAGTCCGTGACTCCTGTAAACATCTGTTTACATAATGATTTCCCACAATGCATTTCGTGGGGAGGCCTCCCATCCCCTTCGCCTCCGATGCATTTACTAGTAAATAGAAAACACAATAAGGTTTTGAGTCTAAAACATTGGAGCCAGATTTTAACACTTGAAAAAAATTACTGGCATGAAGAAGTCAATGGCAAAATAGCAGCCCAATTACAGCAAAAAAAAATAATAATACAATTTAAATAAAAAGAATTAAAAAAAATAAATAAAAAATAAAAAACCTTGCATTAAAAAGCTGTAAATGGACTGTTATGCAGACATGGAACATTGGGTAGGAGCAGGTGTTTGTAGATGGTTGTAGAAACTCAGCAGAATACAGTGAACCTCTGTTTATCACAGGTGACACATTCAGGAAGTCATTTGATTGTCATCTTCTTTGGCTAATAGCATGTCTCTAAATTTTCACTCATGAATCATACATTTTCTAGTGAGCAATCAATATACCGGTGAAACATATAGTCTGGAAAATAAGCCACATGGCTGAAGTAACTTTTTTCAAATACCGTAAGGATAATGTGTTATAGTTGATATAACAATAGTGTATTTTTTTTTTTTTTTTATTTATCCCTAAATAAATAGTGCATATGGTTTCCATGTGATATACTGTTATTCTAGTGCTAAATAGCTTTAGCCCAGAGATGGAGAACTTTTGTGTGATTGTTCTTGTCATTTTGTCTGCTCTTCTCCATTTTATGTGTTTTCGTTGTAAATTTGTGGTTTTGGAGTAATTTTTGATGTCCACCCCAATCTGTGGGTCCTCTCTGTGCGGTGAGCTTAAAACATGAAGCTCTCGTTCAAAGTTTTCCCGTAAATATCCAAAGATCTCACAAACAAAACAAGATTGAATTTTAAAATGAAAAAACTCCGCTTGTCTGGTTTTTGCTTTTTCTGTATTTCAAATTTGGTTTTAAGTCAGTAAAACAAAAATAACCACACCGTTTATTTGTTATTTTGATTTGGTTTTAAAACGGAATTACCAAAGAATGAACAGTATACGGATTGAAATAACAAGTGGTTTGTGCGAGTTTTGTTTTCATTTTGTTTCTTTGTCATGTTTTGTGTTTTTGATGTCCAACATTTGTCATTAATGTGTGTTGTTCTTGTCTTTTAGTGTATTTTTGTTGTGATTTCATATATTTTACCCTTCGTTTGTGAATTTTTATGGTTATTTTGTGTATTTTTGTACTCACTTTTGTAATTTTTGATCAATTTTGTTAAAAAAAAAAGAATATAATAAAGTATACTACACAGATGTACTTTAAGCTTTTTATTTTTTCAATATAAAGCACTTAATAAAGCATAGAACACAATTTTTCTCACTTACAGTAAGTGTCAGTACTTGAGTACTGGTAACAATGGATAAGTACTTTTCTACATACTGTATGTTGGTTGCATACTCTGCTGTAGATTTGTGTACAGTATGTGCATCTCACTCATCTTCTTAATTAATGTAAATAGAAAACTTTACCACCTGACATGTTTTCATTTGTACTGCTGCAGAGGATTAATATGTCACACTGATGTTGGTTCCAGTGATGTATATCCTCTCTGCAAACAAACACCATCTCCGACACACAAGCTCATAAACTTTGCATCACCGCACACACACACACACACACGCACACACACGAACCCAAGCAACAACTTTTCTTAATCAACAAATGAGTAGCGTGGTCAGATGACGTTACAGTGGCTATTGACAGGGAACCAGCAGTACTGATGATAGGCTGTTTGTCTAATAACCAAGGCTGCATTTCAATTTCACAACTCAGTGAACAGCCTGCTTAGCCACACAAGACTGATATGACACTGGGCTTAGCGCTAGGCTGTTTGTGTGTGGCTCAGGGTGATAATACAATAGTCTCACATTTTTTTGGTGGGTCTCAAGTCTGCGTTTTTCAACCTGGTTCAAGGTTGTCTCAAACGGTTAAAGTTGAACTCGAACTTACTCTGAAAAATAATCCAAAAAAAAGGGAAAAGCATCTACCCCCTGCCTATTATATTAGTGGAGCTTGAAAGTGACTTTCCCTTTATACCTCTCCCTTGAGGCCTCGCCTGTGTGATACACGCAGACAGCGCTCTATGTCTGCTCTAATTAAAGACTCTAATTCACTGCCTCCCTCCGACCCTGCCCCAGCATCTCTCCCTGCTTATCTTCTGTCTCTTAGAAAAAAGTTTTTCTTTTCAGTTTTAGCCGCCATCACTGTGCTATGAGATAATATTGCGGCAGTGGCAGGCATTGCAGTGACTTTAAGGGCACACTTTGTTGAGGGAGTTGTAAATGTCAAAACAGCAGGTGCAAAGTGATTGTTTGAAAGTTAATAGATGAGTCAAAGTTCACCCCTTGTGAGAAGTGGTAAAGTATTCATTTGAAAACTGCTGCCTCAAAAGCAATTCTGTAAATGAGGGAAGAGTGTGACAATTTTGAAAGATTAAGAAATATTCAACATTTACAATCAATAATAGTGAATGTCAGATTTTAACATCTGGCCAAAAATATGGTGTTTATCATTTTAATGTTCTGATGACATGTTCAAGAAAAAGCAATAAAAAAGTATTCACACTAGTAAAGCCTGATACATGGTTCTGGGTAAAATCGATGCTGTAGCCGCACGTAGAGGTAGACCACCTCCCCTTAACCTGACAAGCCCCTTAGGGCTGGGCAGTTTTGCCTTAAAAAAACTCTTCTTTTTAAAGAAAAATTTGAGTTTTGATTAAATTTTTGATTTTTTTTTTTTTAATGCACTTAATTAATAAATGACTGCAGACGTCAGATATATTGTCAAAAGTGCAACTTTATTGTTGTGATTGTCCTCAAAAGTTAAAATTCATAGAACAATCCCAAAATAAAAAGCAAATGAGGCTGTCATTCAACAATTTCAAGCTTTAACCCAGATTTAGGGAAAGTGCAACAGCAACGTCACAGTAATTTAAATGATCTGATTAAGAAATCAGATCAAGAAATATTTTACAACATAACATTACAATAAAAAAATAAAAAAAACTCTTCCCATAGCATCTCAGCATAGTGCGAATAAAAAAAATTAAACATGTCTTTGGCACACATATAGCCTACTCAAAGGGTAAACAAATGTAAACAAAGAGGGGGCTACGGTAACCCACAAGGATGGACCGTGAAAAAGTCCAAAAAAACTGTGGTGGAAAAAAAAAACATATATGTATATTTTTTTATTCAATTTTTATTATTTTTTTTAAAACGAGAATTTGCAAAATAAAAATTGTTTTTATCTACAAATTCTATTAAATCGATTTTTTGCCCAGCTCTACATGCTCCTCCCAAAAATCCTGACTAGGCGTCGAGGCAACGCAGAACATAAGTGATTGGTCCACTCCAAACCTCAGCCCCGGTTACTGCCTTTTCCAGTCAACACCGGCTCAACAAGGGCTTTTTAATGCTCATTTGTAACAACACACATACAACCCCCTAGCGGCACGGTGGCTCATCGCACAGCGATGCGTTCCCTTGATGCAGAACTACAGTTGGCCAACCTCTGCTTCACGTTGGTCCTGACGCAGAACCATATACCAGGCAGTTGCATGATTTTGCACAAAAAAAAAAAGAAATCCTGATTTTTTTACTTTTAAAACTTGATTTTCTTTTAATTAAAAAAGTAAGAAATAAATTTCCGTTTTGGGAATAAAGTGCAACTGCAAAGCTTTAACAAAGAATGTTAAAATCCCCTGTGGGATTGATAAAATAACTTGCCCAACTAAAAATTAATTCCTTAAGATTTTTTTAAGAGATTAAAGAACCTCACCCAAAATGTAGATTTGAAACTTGTTTTTTTCAACAGTTTGTAAAAGGACCATGTTCTTAGTAACGTGCAATACCACCACATCTGTAATCCTTATCCACGTCGCTTAGGTAGCACTAATTACTACGGTGGCCTGGAGGAACACAGCCCAAAGATGGCCCAGGGAGAGAGATTCATGCCATGATTACCCTCGTAAATGACTTTTCAAAAATCACCCTCAATAAAAAAATCTAATTTCAATTTTATATCAATTAATCCTGCAGCCTTATCCACTAGTAAAATGTTGCCAAAGGTTTCCAAGCGAGATTTCTGAACCACAGCCGTCTTGCCTGTGATGTCTTGACAAGAAAACTTGCCAGCAACCAGACACATCAAAACACAACCATGGACGCACAGCAAAGCAAAGAAAGAAACGTTATCTGACATTTCAGGCCATTCTTTGGTAGTTAAGACCTTTTTTGAAGATGAATATGAGGGAGCATTGGGCGTCAGACCATTAAGATTTTAACCATGTATTGACTATAAACCAAGCAACTTGCGCACAGGCTCCGACAGATCTGAAGAAAAGATGACCAACAACGTTCGTCAAGGCAATGTACATGTGACCACACCATTTGACACTGGGAGACTACAGATATATAAATAATAAGATAACACAATGAACTACTAAAGATCAGTAATTCAAACCATGTTCAACATCGCATCAAGTATAGCCTAAAAAAAAACAAGTTGATGTTTGCTTAAAATCTTCAGCCACACCGGACCCGCTAGTAGGGGCAGCTCCAGCCTCTGTGACTTTCATGGGTCCAAATGTTGTAAGGAATGAATTAAATCAGACATTCTATACCTCTCCATAATTTTCAGATACTCAGCTACTCAGTTAGACACTTGTTTCCAAATTTTTGGAAAAATTTGGCACAGTTGTGGCAAAGTGGGCTTCTGCCTGAACTAATTTGTACAAAAACCTGTACTTTTGGCCTATTGTTTTTTTATTATCACCAAACTTGCTACAGTTGATGTCCATATATTAGTTCATTCAATTATTTTTGCTTTTGTAGCCTTTTGTACTAAGAATTGGCTTTTTTATTTGATGAAAATCTCTAGGGGGACGACAGATTCCTGTATTTAAAACATGATTTATTGTCACTCAGTATCATATTTCCAAAATGTCACATCATCTGTAACCACTAAGGGTCCTACTTCAATCCATGACCTACAATTAGCTATTAGGTCATGTAGAAGCTTTGAAAAAACTTTATGGGTATGTGCTTTTTGGAGAAAAGAGGCTTGGGGTAGAAAAGGTTAAAGGTGTTAGGTGAGGCGTAGTTTGCAATTTCATCATGATGTTGTTGCGGGAATAGCAGTTGGCATGCAGCAAGTTTAACTGCTTAAGTAGCCAAACTTTGCTTTTAGAACTTTGCTAGCTAAACTCTAGCTATTACATTTTTAAGAAATGCGCAGAATTATTAACCTGGTGTTCCCAAACACCAGAATCCATCTTGTGCTGTTCCCGCCTTTGCCTTTCGAAACCGAACTGATGAGAACCAATCATGACGCAGTGTTGTGGTTTAGGGCAGGATATCCGGGTGTGACGAAGGCAGAAGTGCCGAAGCAAAACTGCCGTATGCACAGATACGGGGAAAGGAACTAGCCGGGTTAATGCTATTAGCATAGCTCCGAATCAAAATAGAATGATGTCGACGCAGGAGGATGGTTAACGTGCCCTAAACTCACATACTTGTGTTGCAAAAACGGCAAAAGTCACTCACCGATAAAATGACCGCAGCATTACTGTCCTAAAATAAAGCCGAGTCTTGTAGTTGTTGTAGCAGCGTCTCTGCGGCGCATGCCGATGACGACGTCATCATTTGTTACCGTGTGACTGACCAAAACAAATCATGGTGGACAGGGGCTTCGCCCAATCAGCTTCAAGCATTCTGTTCATGTCCCTCCCTGGTTCTGAAAGGATTTGCCAGAAACAGACCCAGATTGATGTGGAGAACTCGAGTTAGAGGGAGTGCTACGCATCAATCTGGCTCTTGCCAGGTTACAGGATTATGTGTTTGTGTTGTTCTTTTTGAAAATGTGCTGGATAAACAACTCAAAAACAGTAATTATTTTAGTACTAAACTCTTTTTTTAAGATTCTGTTGATATTTTTCAACAATTGTGTCACACTAGCACTAGATATTACCATGATAATGGCACAATAGACATGTTTAAATTAATAGAAAAGCAGCCTATTGTTAAAGAAGCGGATGCCGACTTTGACTGCACCTAAAAACAGGCTGTAACCTTCTCCTTCCCCCCCTCCCTCTCCCCAATGGTCATCGTTTGCCTTGTATTTAAGGACACACAAATTCTCTGAAGGCAGAGAGTTAATTAGACATCAGGCTTTATCTGTCCCACTCATTCCCCGTCTCTCTCTTTATCTGTAGGCCCAGATGAGTGCTGCAGTGGCAGTGAAACCACAAGTGTGTGTAGACACAGACATTTACTTGGTATGTACTGTGGGCTGTCTCTGAATGAGTGTGTGTTTAATTATGTGTGCTGCAGTAGAAGTAGCGTCTAGCTCGCGGTTTATTGTCGAGTCTTTGCCTAACCACGAACACACTAATAGAAAAGTTAGCAACGTGCTATTGTGTTGTCCACACATTCTGCCAACTTTTTTCCCTTTAATATGATGGCAGCCACATCATAACGTTATCAAATGTCAGTGATATGGCTCCATGCTGCCAACGGATCCCGAGAGGCTCGGTGAGGCAACCTTGACTAAATAATTAAATAAATAAAATATATTGGGTTGTATTGGCAATTCCTACTATTGTTTAAAAAACAGTCAAGAATGACGACACGCCTCTGCGTAGAATGTGAAAATTCTAGGAGTGTTACGATTCAAAGACAATAAAGTGCTCGCCGTAACACTATAGTATATTTTTTGAAGAAAAAGGGCCAAAAAATGCAGTTGTAAAATAACTAACTCTGGAAATATTTACAACTCAATAGAAATATAAAGACAAAAAAACAAATCACAACAATCTGGTGTGTAGTATATCATGTCAATACCACTAGTATTAATTTAATATTGCAATCTCTTGTCGCAAGAAACATTTTCCCATCATTAGAAAATGTAATTTAGATTTAGAGGGAAATTTAGATGTATCATACCAAACATAACACAACTATATTGAATTTAATTGCAAAGATTTAGTTAGTGTTGCCCAACGAAGTATAGTTGGCATAGATCAGTGTTTCTCAAATGGGGGTACATGTACCCTTAGGGATATGCAATGGCACTACAGGGGGTACTTGAGAGGAAAATTAACAGATCAAAGCATTATAAATTATTTTTAGTTAAAAAAAAATGATAATCATACTAAATATTACCAGTAACTCACAAAACAACAACATAAACTCAATAAAACAACAATAGAAAAATATACAGAATAATAATAAAAGAACAGAAAAAGAACAAACAAACTACACAAAAACACACAAAATGATGATAGAAATTATCTTGACTAGAACACGGACTGAAAATATGATGATCGTAAATGATAAAAACTATAGAAATACGTCTATTCAGGACACACTAAATACAGTTCAATTTCACTTTTTTACAAAATTCTGATTAAAATGTAGTCGGACAAAGGGGGTACATGGTTTCAGAAATACAAGCTTAAACATTTTGAGAATCACTGGCATAGATGACTGATTGTGATACATGTGGTTAGCAGGTGGAGATAATTGGGTGGGAGGTGGTTCTGGGAGGGACTCCGTGTTGATTAATGTCAGGTGTGGCACATTGGGATTAATCACAGCTATACATTTTCTAGGGAGCGGCAGGAAAGACAGCCCAGCAATCTGCAACCAAGTAAGTTGCACTACACATGTGCGCATTAGGAGCTAGCTGAAGCTAACAGAGCTATACCAAAGCTATCTTGACTTAAACATCTTGTTTTTGGGCAAGTAAAGCAACAAAATGAACTATCTGTCTCTGTGCTACAGTGTGTGGAACCCCTGCCTCGTCAGCAGTTTTCCTTTAATGACATTTACCAAGAGTTATCATTCTTTGCATTTGTTTTGGCGGGAATAAAAAAAAAAAACACAACTTTGACAACTCTAACCTGGCTGCGATTGTAGTTCCTTAGATGATTAACAAGTTCTGAAGAACTACGGCCGGGCCCAAATAACATCTCTGCGCCGAATAGCATGTACCATGTTCCCGAGAATTCAGTCAAATGACTCGGTTCTACCATTCATATATTGGAATGCTTCAATGATTAGGTACCACCAATTGTCGAAAAATGAGAAAATTACTTTAATGGAATTTGCCAAAAAAAAGCCCCAAGTCCCTAATTGAATTGTGCGAGGCATAATCGTAATCTACGTTGAATTACCTTTGAAACGATTTATCACACGACTATGTTCCTATAAATTTGGAAATGACCGGAAATGGGTGATGGGCCCCCGGGCCCCATTAAAAGAAAATGGCTCCGAGCGTCTCATATTTATTCATAGAGTATTCATACCAAACTGCATGCCGATCTAAAGAGAACTAAAGGAGGTGTAGTCATTTCAAAAATTGGGCCCCCGGGGGCCCCCGTGACACGTACAAAGTAATGGGCCCCATTTATATATTGGAATGTACCAATGATTCGGTACCACCAACCGTCGTAATATTTGACTCGCAAATAAATGACAAATTTACTTTTTTCTTTTTTTTTCTGGCCCCCCTGGGCCCCAAATTGAAAATCGGGCTCAGAGCATCGATGCATACACATTCATAGATTATACCAACCAAATTTCAGCCCAATCCATTCACCAATAACAAAGGAGTAGCAATTTTAACTAGTGTACACAACAACAACAACAAAGTGAGTGGAGTTTCGAGTCCAGTAGCCAGGCCTAAAAAGCAGAGAAACAATAAAAACGGTGCGTAGTCACAAAAAGGGTTCTCATGACAAAAAGGCAAAGACATTTTAACAGCACAAGCACTGAAATAGTTAGGAGCTCAATAGGCCTGTCTCATAGACAAAGAAGGCACAAAAGACAGATAACAATGAGTTTCTGCTCTTCATGGAAGAGTAACGCAAGAAGAAAGTAACACCAAAAGTGCCTGAAAAACATTTTCAGCATCGATATCACAAGAGACCTGACTATTTCCTTACCCTCTATGTTCCTGTTCCTCCTGTCATTCATATTTCATTAATATTTTTAGTTATGAGAACCTTCCTCCTCTTGCTTGTTCCCAAAGGATCCAAAGAAGCACTGACACCTATAATTAAAGAGTTATTGAAATTAGCATTGACTGGCCATCTTGTTGCTGCCAAGGAAAGAATCTCTACTGCTGTGATTGAAGTGTTTACCTCTTCGTGTTAAAATGTACTCAAAACACATTTACAAATATGACAACAAATTTACAATTTTGAAAACAAATGATCATAATTATCTAAAGAAAATACAAATAGCAAACACTTACAAATTCCATTACAAATTATCAATTTTAAAAACAAATACACAATTATCTGAAAAAAATAAAAATAAAATATATATATATATATATATATATATATATATATATATGTACAAATAAACACTTTTACAAAATCCACAACAAAATTACAATTTTGAAAAAATACACAAAATGCATAATGATCTAATATATATATATATATATATAGCAAAACACTGTTACAAATTCCACCACAAAACAATTACAATTTTGAAAAAAAAATAATAATAATCACATACTGTAATTAGCTAAAAACAAAAAAAAAAAAAATAGCAATGGCACCTTTACAGCTTGCCGCAGCTACTTCCGGCGTCTCGGACCCTCCCTCTCTATGATTTCACGCAACAAATTTTTACAAAAGGTCAAAACAAATTAACAAATATACGTTTACGCTTACACTCTGCTATTGTAAATCTCTTTCAACATTTGTAAAAGTGTTTTTGCTATTTGTATTTATTTATTTTTAGCTAATCACGAAAGTGATTTGCTCAAAAATGAACATTTGTGGTGGAATTTGGAAATGTGTTTTGCACTTCTCAGCCACCATCTGAAACTGCACTCCCTTATTATGGAAACAATAGGTGCTGGGAATAACGTAGATTTCTGTCTCGTGTTGAACAGTAGAATGCCGTTTAATTTATTTGTCATTATAAACAGCTGCTTGGTAAGTGGTTTTTATATAGGAAGTCTATAGGCGTGATACTGTATATACGATAGATTGCCAGTAGAAATCTATCAAAGGGTCAAGATGAAAAGGTCACATGAGGTGTTTCACCTCTGACTCGTATCCCCCTCCACTCCACTTTCCTGACACATTCAATCTCTTTTTCCATGTCTTTGATATACATCAGCATCCCTTCATCCATATACAAAAGGATCGACTGCTCCGACTTTACTTCCTTTGCTCCATCTTTTCTTCCCCTCCTTCAACCAGCTGCGTTTGAACAGAGGCCTGCTGTGCCAAGTACCATTCGATTCGCCACTTTCTGCCAGTAGTACTAATTGCATGGTGATTCCTTCTTTTCCCCTTACCCAAGTCGTTTATTCCCTTTTTTTATCAGCTGTGATAGATATCCGTCATCAATAATATCACCATCCCTACGGCTTTATTAGCACTCACTTCTCATTCTTCCCATATTGCAATATTTCCTCATACAACTTGCTTCTAGCTTAAAAAGCTGACATTTCCTCCCCCATATCAGTCAACATCTGTTCTTTGAATCAAAATTATACCAAAAAAACGGGGATCAGTGTTGATTTTGTTGATTATATATTTTTTGATACCTGGAGTTTTTGAGAAGACGTCTCAATGTCCCGCCCTCAATAGCCTCAATTCCTCCTTCCTACTTCCTCAATCTACCAGAAGCCACGCCTCTACTTTTCTGCACACCCATCGCAGAAGATAACAAGGTTGTATCAGGTCGCATTGATATAGGTCTATGGGTCAGGTAAGAGCCAAAATCATATTCACCTGTTGTGACGTGTGGCCTTGTTTCCGTGCACAGTTCGGCATTCACTTTGATTGACAATCTCAAAAATACAAAGTCGAAGCCTATTGGCTGGGCGCACTTGGCGATCATTTCCATTTGTATAGGAGTCTATAGGATGAAGGAGGGACTTGTGTACATTAATGTATATGAATGACCACCGGCAGTAGACCATAGTAAAAGACTAGCTAGGTAATTTTTCACATTTCAAAAGAATCACACATAAACATAGATTTTTCAGAAACTCCGGATATCAGCTTTGACTACATTTTGTTAAAGGTCCAGTATTTTTAGAACGCCAACAACAAAGAATTTAAGGTTTATGTTCCCAAACTTCCCTGTTTTCTGGAGTTTTAGCCCTCTGAAAAGTCAGTTTCATATCACTCCTGAAAACAGGCTGTTTTTTGGGCCTTCGTGCATATGCATGAGTGGGCGTAAACACCCTAACCATAGTTCTAACCAATAATTGTAATAAAATATTTGTTATTATATCAACTTGTGGGTATTTATCACAGCAGCAGCAGTAAATCATTAACAGTCTTCCTTCTCCTCCTCTGACCACAGAACTAGTTCATTTAAGTCCATTGTTTTGTCCGCCCGCTGGGTCGCATTGAGTCACAAACACATCAGATCATCCCATGAAGGCAATACAAGGCGGTGTAACGGCTACTGAAAGTGGAACTGATTGTGACCGCTTGCTCTGCGCTGCAGGGAAGTAACTTCTCAATTATCAACTGAGTCAGCTGTTTCAAACACTCACATCAGCTGCTATGCCTCTTTCTTGTCCTCCACGCCTCTTATGACCACAGGATTAGTCCATTTAAGATGATAGTCCATTGTTTTGTTCAACCGTGGCATCGCATTGGGTCACAAACACGTCAGATCATCCCATGAAGGCGATACAACGTGGTATAACGGCAACTAAAAGTGAAACTGATTGAGAGCGCTCTTCGGTTTATCTATATACTGGATTATCTATATTGAACGTAAATACATAAACTGTAATATTAACCTGCCTTTGCGATGTTTGTTTAACCGGTGAGGTGTTTGGGAGGGAGGAGCTCAGGTTCTTATAGGGTAGGAGGAGCCAGGATTGTTAGAAGGAGGAGTTTCCGCATTGTGACGTCATAACGCGAGAAAAATCCAACTCGCCCGTTTGGAGCTGACGTTTTACAAAATGTGGAATAGCAATCAACTTTGGCCCTCTGAATGAGGCTAAAGGAATGTTTATCACTGTAGCAAAACCCTTATAAAGTGAGTGTTTCATAATACTGCCCCTTTAAAGTGACAATGGAATGGACTGGTTTTATATATTGATTTATAACCACCGGTGTAGTCCCAAAGCATTTCAAAATATCAGCTCACTCACCCATTCACACTCGCATTCACAAATCAATGGGACTGAGCTGCCATGCAAGGTGTTAATAAACCATTAGACGCAACTTAGGTTTCAGTGTCTTGCCCAAGGACACTTCGACACATATCCCGGTATAGTACTGAGATCTAACCCCCAACCTCTTGATCAGAAGACGATCTTACCTGACCCACAATCATCTGCCAATAATGACAAAATTGTGACTAAAATGAAATTGAATTTAAATAAATTTATATATATATATATATGTTGTATATGAAAAGACAAAGAAAATGTGAGTAAATGGCTTTTGGAGAGAGATGCGAGGGAATGGAAAATTGGAATGGACAGATTGAGGGTGTGCCCAAAATTTTATCATATCTGCAGGTTTTTTAATACCTTACATCTTAAAAGTACTTCCTTATAAAACAACCACCTGAGGTTAATTAGGAATAATGGACTCAAAGAAGCTAACATCCATATTGTGGGTATCTACTGTATTTGATATAAATGAGGAGTGCTTAAAGCTGCTGGGGACGATACCAGGATAGGGGTCAATGATTATTGTAATCGCGTAACTGGTAATTAATTACAATTGTGGCGTAATTGTGATTAAATTGTGTTTGAGATTAGATAATTGTATTTGGCAATTGAGGCTATTAATGCAGCACTAATGACACGTATGTCATCTCATAGGGGCAATGTCAAAGATGATTTGTCGACCTTTTTTGGAGGCAGAATGTCAAGGTCAAGGTTGAGTGAAGTGTCAAAACCCCAAATTTTCCATATCTCTATGAATATCACACCGAAGCTGTATGACCTACCAGTACAACAATCTGTAGGGGTAAAGTTCACTATGTCATAAAAAAAAAAAAAAAAAAAAACACACACACATTTTTTCCCTATAACTTGGCCACAATTTGAGAGACAGTGCTCAGACTGGTACCATTGAACAACATTTTCTTTTCAATGTGTGACCTACCAGTAAAAAGATCGGTAGGGGTCAAAGTTCATCACTTCACAATTTTTTTTTAATTCTCTATAACTTCACCACAAATTGAGAGACAGTGCTCAGACTGGTACCATTGAACAACATTTACTTTCAATGTGTAACATTGACCTTCACTCAAGACTTGCGAATACAGAACTTGCCTAGTTTACGATGTAACTGTCAATTATAATTTCACGCAAAACTGTTGAACCATGTTAGAATTCAATGTGCAGTTCTACATATGTATATTTAGTTAACATTACTAAAATGTTTCATATCAAGCTTTCACACATTTTACCATTAAAAAAAAAAAAAAAAAAAAAAAAAATTAAATTAAGGCGTATAATGACAAAAAAGTCTCAGATGTCCACGGCAAAAATATTAAAACCTATATTTTCATTGATTAGGAAGCCTATAAAGTCAACCAATCTATAGGAAATAAATTAGGTGATAATTGGGATTATTTGGAATTAAAATTTAGTAATTGAGAACGTAATTGTAATTGACTTTGTGATGATAAAAAAAAATATTACAATCTAATTTTAATTGGAAAACATGTTGATCACTGCAATCACAATTGAATTGTAACTGAACATGGGTAATTGAAAACGTAATTGTAACTGAAAAATGTAATTGACCTTAATCTTGGACGATACCGAATTTTTTTTTTTTTTTAACTGTTCCTGTATTCCATTCAAAAGTTGTTCTCATCCACTAAGAACTCTGTAAAAGTGGTGGCCGTTTCAATGCAAATGCCTGAAATGAATCCTCACGTGTTTCTCCGCCATACAAAGCCATGCCTTTTCAACCTACATAAATATCAACCGCACTCTTATTGAAAAAAAATATTTCTCTTAATTTCTTCTCAAACTAAATCACTTTGTTATATGGTTGTTGCATTTTTGGTAATTTTCTCTCTCAAATGTTTAGTATATTTAATAAACTGTATATGTAAAGCACATATTCATCTGAACTGATTTTTGCTGAGCCTTTACTCATTCGTCTCTTCATGTACAGTGTAAGAGTTCATGCATTAAGCTGTATGTGTCAATCATAGCTCCTTGGCAGACTTCAAACACTCATCAGTCTTGACATTGTCTGCTCGTAGGGCAGCTTCAGGAATATAACTGAGGGCATCCTATGAGTAATCAGCCTTTGTTTTACTCATCCATCTTTGCACCCTTGCTACTTATATTTTTAAAAATTACACACACAGCTCCCATGCGCACAAAGGCAAAGTCACCTCCGCCCTGAAGGCTTTGAATTGAAGGTTTGACTAATGAGTAAAAAGTGAGCACGCTCCTGTGTATATATTCATATAATAATGAAAAGATGCACAAAAGGTTTATTCTGTGTCTTCCTTTGAGGTGACATTTCCTGACAGTCTTATATTCTTACTTCTAGTTTTAAAAAAAAAAAAAAAAATGGATATAATTGGCCGGTCATTGTTTAATAAACATGCGCTTTCTACATTTTATTGTGTGTTCTTTATCAGCTTAAGCGTAAATTTCAGTCATATTAATTACACGTAATCAAAACCATAAAGCATCAAACCATATCCAGCTTCCTCTACACTATTTTTATTTTTTATTTCATTTTATTTATTCAGTTTATTTCTGACATGGTTACATTCACTTTTTTTTTACATTTTTTTTTTTTTGTACATGCTGAAAAAGGAGACGAGAGAAGCAGTTTGCTTATCTAGGTCCCGTCCCCTGTTTTGTACATCGAAAATTTACATGGGTTTACATGTCTCTCTGGTCAAACATTCTTAGGTTGTTCTGAACAGTCCTTTTTTGTGTATGATTTATTCTCATCTGTAGTCAGTGTTGTCTTTTTTTTTTTTTTTTTATTCCTCCTCCTCTCTATCGTTGTTCGTGTCGGCCTTGTTCCCTGCCAGACGTTGTTAGCATTCCTCCAGTTCAAAAAAAGTTCATCTTCTTTCGAAGTTGTTCGAAAGGTTTTTCCCTTTTCATCCATGACGTCACCACCCGGGAATGTCTCTTTTGGACACACAAGTTTGCAGCTTGTTTTGTCTCTACATCAAGGTTATTCCAGCTATTGTTAGTTCTATTGGCAGTGTTGTATTTTCCACTGTTTTATTTAACCCTTTCTTGTATAAACACATTACTATGTCTTAGTTCATAAGCAAGGTAGTAAAGTAATCCTTAATCGCCCCACCACCTACCAATTCTATCTGGCCATACAATTTGTCAATGAAGCTCATCAGTTTAATTAAAGTTGGTTGGGAACTAACTAAAAATGTTTTTGTATAACGCAGATAAAGACATAGTTCGGGCATCACAGATCAACATGTTTCTTTCCGAAAAACGGGAGAATTTCCTCACCAAGGTAGAAAAAACTGATCACAAGTATTTTATTGACTCCATCATAAACAATTGGTTTGCTGTAAAATGGTCATGTGACTTGAGCTTAGGAAAAATTTCAATGCGTTGCATTGTGGGATTTGGAATCCCATAGAAGAATGCAAAGACGGCACTGAAATGGAAATTCTTGAAGTAGTGTTTTTACACTCTTGGGTTTCTTCGCCAGACAAGTGATTCACTTGATGACATTTTTGTTTTTTGTTTACATTTTGTTTATGAAAGAGTCTATTTGTACGGTTGCCATACGGGCAACCCCAGGTGCTATTGGTACGTTTACCGAAGTACACGTACGCAGCGTCTTAGGGTTAGGTTATAACCCTATATCGCAACAATTTTTAGGGTTAGGGTTAGGTTTACGGTTAGGTTTAGTCTTAGTCATGCGGCCTAAACTGGCCAATGACTGGCCTATCAAGCGCCAATGAGGCGTGCTGCGTATGGATATAATATCGGTATATAATACGACAACCATACGGATAGCCACTGCCTTTATCACATTCCTGCGATATGACTTCACTCGGATTTCGCACGTATTTGGGCGTTTATATGTAAACCACAATATCAACATCCGTCGTTGTTTCGACGCCGCTTTCAATCCATCCTTGAAAACACAAGAATTGTCACTGTCAGTGTTTTTGGGGTCACACTGGCATCAGTGGTATAGTATAAAAAATGTGATTTCCTGTCCCCAGCAGATTTAGTTCTTTAAGATATGTTTAAATATAAAAGGATATCAGCTATTTCAGACAGTGTACATATTACTAATAAAATAGACAAGTAGGAATCCGATGTCCTCCAGGAAGATAATTCCACTGACTGGGCAAGCACTATATTTCCACATAAGTACTCAGTTTAGATGAAAACATGACTTGAATACAATTTGGTACTTCCATTATCAAAAACCATGATGTTTTTTTTTTTTTTTTTGTATCAGTTTCTTGGATACTAACCATGCAACCAGGCAATTAGCTAGGCAAGAAGACAATCAGCTCTTCACTGTTTCTAAGGTTTTCTGAAGTTTTTAACAGAAGAATGTGTTAATCCATTACCCCCATTATTATGTGCAGAAGGAACAAATTATGTTGATTTTCTAATGGTTCAGTCTGCCTGTGGGAGTTTGTTGATGTTTTTTCTGTTAAAACCATAGCTACCCAATCAATTTCAAAGTGTGATAAAGATATTGAGCTAAAGCTGAGAGGAACACACTGTATCTCTGTGTTTACCACTTAATGTTCATGTTGTCTTCAGCATTGCAGGCTGCAGTCAGCTTTGACAAAAACACCTAGTCGCACCCTGGCAGCCATTTGAAAAGGGCAGCCCATTCGTTTTTCTAACCTGGGAAAAGGCTTGCTTTTCACACTTTACTTTGACAACGCAAATAGAAATCAATGTGTCTGGAGCAGTGATGGAGCTGGAAGAGTTAATGCAGAATCAATAGCTGATGTCAGAGTCATTTTTCCTCATCCACAAGAAAGAAGAAGGCAAGAGGTGGTCTGTATTATCAGAACGCAGCAAGGGGGGTGGGGGTCAGTGGGTTGAATCAAAACAGACTGTAAGTGTGCACCAAGTCGACTTACTGGGGGTTAGAAAAATACTCACTTCTTGCACACAGTCAGAAGTTCTACTTTCTGTTAAACGTAACCTCAACGTATTTAGGTTTTTCCATTTACCTATCCATCCAATTACCTGAATGTATTAGTTATTCCTGCAACTTTTCCACAATTTTGACCAAAATTAGCCCTAACCACATAATGTACCACAGTCCAAATAGAGACTAGAGAGACTTTGCCATCTGACACTCTATAAAAAAGGATTGAGCTTACCATTACCAACCTTTCTGCAGAAATAAGCTGCAGAAAAGTAACACTTTAACACCCCTTTTTTCTGCTGAAATAAATATATTTTGGTATGAGGTAGTATTGTTGAGATTGATGCTGGTCCAAATCTTGAGATTTCAATTTGGCGCATTTTGTTGCAAAAAAGCCCTCTATGGGCAGGTACTCTTACCTCTATGAGTGACTTTTGAGGTCATGAACGAGCACATGCCATTTTTGCAATCTCTAGTGAGTAGGTTAGGGTCTGTGTTTTGTTTTGTTTTTCTTGTTTAACATTGTGAAAAAGAAATAAAAAGACTTTGATTTAAAAAAAAAAAAAAAAAAAAAAAACACAAAGTATTTAAATTTTGCAATAATTTCAGGCGACCTAATTCAAACTCCAGGTGACACCACATGGGGTCATGACCCCAAGTTTGAAAAACACTGAATTAGTGGCTCCTGAATCAGAATAGAAATGTTTTTAATGGCCATGTACAGTTTTAAGGACAGTACAAGGAATTTGTCTTGGTAGTTGGTGCACAAAACAAACAACAAAAAATAAATAAATAAAGAAAAAAAACAAAGAACAACCCAGCAACAATAATAATAATAATAATGATAAATATTAAGGATGAGGGATAAATAAAGGATAGATAGAGAATATATATATATATATATATATATATATATATATATATATATATATATATATATATATATATATATATATATATGATGGTGATGGGGGAGCAGAGGATGGACTGGATGATGGAGTTCACCATCATCTTTGTTGGCAGACTGAACTTCTTCAGCTGCCGCAGGAAGTACATCCTCTGCTGAGTTTTTTTGATAAGGGAGCTGATGTTCAGCTCCCACTTGAGGTCCTGAGTGATGATGGTCCCCAGGAAGCAGAAGTACTCCACAGAGCTCACTGTAGAGTCTCCCAGGGGGGCTGGGTTCTTCTTGAAGTCTGCTATCATCTTCACTGTCTTTAAAGCGTTGAGCTCCAGGTTGTTCTGGCTGCACCAGGACACCAGCCGGTCTGTCTCCCACCTGTAGTCAGACTCGTTTCCATCAGAGATGAGACCGATGATGGTCGTGTCGTCTGCAAACTTCAGGAGTTTGACCGACTGGTGAGAGGAGGTGCAGCTGTTGGTGTACAGGGAGAAGAGCAGAGGAGAAAGAACACAGCCCTGAGGAGAACCAGTGCTGATGGTTCGGGGAGCAGAGATGATTTTTCCCAGCTTCACGTGCTGCTTCCTGTCAGACAGGAAGTCTGTGATCCACTTGCAGGTGGAGTCTGGCACGTTCAGCTGGGAAAGCTTGTCCTGAAGGAGAGCTGGGATTATAGTGTTGAAAGCAGAGCTGAAGTCCACAAACAGGATCCTGGCGTAGGAGC
Organism: Gouania willdenowi; assembly: GCF_900634775.1. Lineage (NCBI taxonomy): Eukaryota > Metazoa > Chordata > Actinopteri > Blenniiformes > Gobiesocidae > Gouania > Gouania willdenowi. The sequence goes on along the minus strand of NC_041061.1, from coordinate 21,213,413 downwards.
CTGGGGAGTCCAGGTGCTGGAGGATGAAGTGTAGAGCCAGGTTTACAGCATCGTCTACAGACCTGTTGGATCTATAAGCAAACTGCAGGGGGTCCAGGTGGGGGTCGGTGATGTCCTTGATGTGGGAGAGCATGAGGCGTTCAAAGGACTTCATGACCACAGATGTCAGAGCGATGGGTCTGTAGTCATTAAGTCCTGTGATCCTCAGCTTTTAAGGGACAGGAACAATGGTGGAGGCCTTAAAACAGGCTGATACGGTGCATGTCTCCAGTGAGGTGTTAAAAATGTCTGTGAACACTGGAGACAGCTGATCAGCACAGTGCTTTAAGGTAGAGGGAGAGACAGAGTCCGGTCCACAAGCCTTACGGGGGTTTTATCTCCTGAAAAGTCTATTTACATCTCTCCCTTTGATGGAGAAAGGTGTCTCTGTGGGAGGGGGGGAAGATAGGGGAGAGAGCCTCTGTAAGCAGCTGTGGTGAGACTGTAGCTTTGATGTGGGGGGTGAAGGTGTTGGAGTGAGGCTGGTCAGAGGTGTGAGGGGGGTTGGAGTCAGGTCTGTCCCATTGTCTGTCAAATCTACAATAGAAGTTATTCAGACTGTTGGCCAGGCAGAGGTCGTTAGCAGCAGCAGGGGCTCTGGGCTTGTAGTTTGTAATTTGCCTGAGCCCTCTCCAGACAGAAGCCGAGTCATTCGCAGAGAACTGATGTTGTAGCTTTGAGTACAAACGTTTGGCTTTTCTCACCTCCTTTCCAAACGTGTACTTCGACTCTCTGTACCTGGCTCTGTCTCCACTCCTGAAAGCGACCTCTTTGTCTGCCCTCAGCCCTCTGAGCTTAGCTGTGAACCAGGGTTTGTCATTGTTATAACTCACCCTGGTCTTTGATGGAATGCAGCTGTCCTCACAGAAGCTGATGTCGGACGTCAACGCGTCTGTAAACTCATCCAGAGAACTGTTCGCAGACCTGAAGACATCCCAGTCAGTACAGTCCAAACACTCCTGGAGTTTCTCCACTGCTTCACTGGTCCACTGTTTAGATTCCTTCACCACAGGTTTACAGAGCTTCAGCCTCTGTCTGTATGAAGGAATCAGGTGGATCATCACATGGTCCGATAGGCCCAGTGCAGCACGGGAAACGGCGTGATAAGCACTGCTTAGTGTTGTGTAACAGTGATCCAGTGTCTTCTCCTCTCTGGTCGGACATTTAATTAATTGTCTATATTTGGGGAGCTGGTGTGAGAGGTCCCCTTTATTAAAGTCACCAAGCACAATGATAAAAGAGTCCGGGTAGGTTCGCTCCATGCACAGGATCTGGTCGGCGAGTGTGCGCTGTGCCTCGCGCACATCAGCTGACGGTGGGATGTACACACCAACCAGGATGAATGAAGCGAACTCACGGGGAGAATAGAAGGGTTTGCTGTTGATAATCAAGGATTCCAGGTGAGGAGAGCAGTGCTGGAGGATCACTGTCACGTCGTTACACCAGTTGCTGTTCACATAAAAGCAGATTCCTCCACCTTTCCTCTCCCCGGTGAGCTCCGCGTCTCGGTCCCCTCTGTGAAGTTGGAAGCCGGCCAACTGCAGCGCAGAGTCCGGTACCGCTCCACACAGCCACGTTTCCGTGAAGCACAGAACAGAAGATGAGGAGAAGTCTCTGTTTCTACCCAACAGCAGCTGGAGTTCGTCCACTTTGTTACACAGTGAGCGCACGTTAGAGAGGAATATCCCCGGTAACGGTGTGCGTCGGCCGCGCTGGCGGAGGCGCACAATCGCACCAGCTCTTTTTCCTCTCCTCCGGCGCTTCACTGCGTGAGCAAAGGTGAGTGCACCTTTGAGTAAAATGTCCAGTAAATCCACAGAGGAAGCGATGAAAGTGGGAAATAAATCTTTGGGGATTGTTGCCCTGACGTTCAAGAGCTCTTCTCTTGAATAAGAGCAGCCAGTTGCGGATTTTACGACAAAAACAAGACAAAAAAGTGCACACTAACACACCACAGCAGCCATCCGCGGCGCCATCTTGCTGCTGTATTGGTTTCTATAGTTTTTATCATTTCCGGTCATTTCACGCCTGGGTTGGGACCAAGACCGACACTTTTGCTAATTTCCTTCTCTCTCTTCCCCCTGTAGTGCCATCGCGTACCCTTAGGGATACACGTGCCCCCATTTGAGAAACACTGTACTATTGTATAGTATTACAAAAAAATTATCTTCCAAGACCAACATTTTCTTCTTTTTGTCAGCAGGAATGATTATGTAGTTCCCCCTTGGAGAATTGCTGAGATTCCTGTTTTCAGAAAATTACATCCCAACCGCTGATCACCGGGCACTGCACTTTGTCCCTTTTTACCGACAGTCTAAATGGGATAAACAAAAATCTTCAGAGTACTTGAATGAAAGCTGCGCAAAATAATGTTTGGGGAGCAGGCAGACTTGTGATTGCTCAGGATGGAAAACACATACTTTCAGATGGGATTTGCTGCTGTGTTTTGAATGCAGGCAAAGTTTGAGGCTGTTGTTTACTGCAAAGCGGTTGTTTACTTACGCTTGGTGATAAAAGCACAATCGTGAAGCAATAAGTGAGTTTAAATACATTTTTATTTAAAAAAAAAAAAAAAAAATCTCTTTAGGGGATACTTTCAATAATTCAGTTACGGGGGAATAATCTGTTAGATTTCAAGATTGGCAAACACAATTTGCTTTCCACACTTCCTGCTATCACCTTGTGACACGAGTGGCTGTGCTATTGATAAGCCTCCAGCGATAACACACGTTTAGGAAAATGCCATTTTGTCCAAATAGAGTAGGAACGTTTTCACACATATTTTGCAAAAGGACATGTGAGGCTCGAGCCGAGGCGATGCGACAACGGAAATGCGAGTGCTGTCAAAGGAAAGGCACCGAGTGTTATTTTTTAAAAAAAAAAATGGGCCCAAATTCAGCCTTTTGAAGTGGTCTGCAGATTAAATTACTTTCGGCTTGGACTGCAGGGAGGGGGGCAATTGAAGAAAATGATTAAAAAAATAAATGGAAAAATGATTTCCCATTCTCTGCATTGTTACAATGGAGGGAGAAGGCAATGGGGCGACTGCATGGTTATTTGTTTGGTCGTGGCCAAAGCACGCCACATTATGAGACATTACCAATTTATCCTTTTCTATTTTTCCCAACCAATACCATCTGAAGACTCAGATTACTTAGATGAAATAATCCCAATCCCATTGTCCTGTTAAATTATTGCATCAGGAAAACAATCACGGCAGGGAAAGAACTCCTTTCAGATGGATGAACTGGTTCTTTGTGGTAATCTAGTTCTGCAGCTATATGTCAATATATGTGTAATGGTGAGGAAGTAATTGAGAGATGTTATTAAACGCAACTGAAAACCAAAATGAATGTTTCAATTTTCCACTGAACACATACGGTATGAGCTCCTATTTATTACTATGAATCTTCATCCAAGAGATTATTGGGTAATGTCACTGTAATTGTTACATAGTCTGACACAGGCATGGGCAACTGGCTTCCAAAGTAAATGTCCAAAATGACCAAAAAATACACCAAATAAAGGCAAGACTATATTAAGAATAAACAAATAATTTACAATATTGCAGAAAAATACATTGAAAGACAAGAAAAACACAGAAAATACTCCAAAAACACACAAAAATGAACAAACTGAAAACGGTAATACACAAAATGACTTTCATAGAATGCAAAACGACAACAAAAACACATACAATTACTAAAAAGAAATGTACAAAATTACAGAAAATGATTACAAAAGTACTCAAAAAGAGAAGAAAACCACAAAAAAGTACTCAAAAAGAGAAGAAAACCACTAAAAACTACTCCGCAAACCCATTGTAATTAACAAACAAGCAAATTGACAACCGAAATACTCAAAAATTACTCTAAAAAACTTAAAATGACAACACAAATGGACAATATGACTCAAAAAACATAAAATTTACAGTAAAAATAGACAAAAAGACAACAAAAATGCACAAAATGCAATCATAACAAGTAAGACAACAACAAATATACATAGAATGACAGAAGACACAAAGTGTACATACATAGATTGCAGATAATACATACATAGCACTGCGCGAAGGGTGCTGAAATGCTCACCTTCGTGGGCGTGTCTGTTTACATGTTAATCACGATAGAGAACTTCCTGGAGGCGCGGCTTCTCCAGCTCAGTGCCTCGTCAAATTCGTCATCAAAGTGGGAACGCGTCATCAAATTGGAGCGAGGTGTTTGGGTTCACCCTGCAGTAAGAAAGGAGCAAATCACCCTCTAACTAACGATTGAGGGAATCAAGGAAACAAACACTTTGGGCATGTGTATGAAGCCCTAATAGCACTATTATCATGTTGAAAGCACAGAAAAGTTGATTTAGCGTAATATGGGCCCTTTCACAAACAACCTGTAAAGACACCACATGAGAGCAGTCCATCCATAATTGATACTAACTTGACCTTTTGTAATTTTTTTAAGGTTTTTATTATATCATTCTGCTCTATGTTAAGTATAAAAAATCAAGCCTAATGAAAACTAAATAACGGATATTTAACCTTTATTTTGCTTAAGTTTTAGTGTCCTTTTCTGAAATGTTGTCACCCATCTTCAAAAAGAACATTATATTATAAATACGTTTTAGTGTTTCCTTTTTTTCGCTTCAGTAAATAGTGAGACAAATGACATTGAATCCTCCATAATTTAAATCTCTCAGTCCCCTTCGCAGTATGTTAGTTTAGTTAACCTGAAAGTTTACTAAGACCCTGTTTTTAGATGAGCAAAATGTTATTTATTTTGTTGAAACACCAGTTAAAGGACACTTTGTCACACGTGCCTGAACAAAGACAACACATTCTGGTTCCATTTCATTTAGATCAAATATTAATGGTGTAAAAGCACTCTCGGTGTTTATGTTTTATTTTGTAACTTGAAATGAGAAAACCCTTTCTTGCAAGTGTCCCAAAGCGGATTGATATTATATTGTACTGCAGCGACCCCATTTTCACCTAAACTATCCATTCCTAAACCCATGAAACTTTCATGAGCTTTCAATCTACACCATTAACCCTGACTCAGATAGGCAGGATGAGCTGGGAGATCACTCAAACAAAATGCCTCCACTGCCCCGTCCTTGTCCAGGGCCGTGCACTTATCGCCTCAGCTCTTGTATCACCCTCGTTCATTTTTATTTTATTTTTCTTCTTCTTCTTCTTCTTCTTCTAGTTGTCACCAAGGCCTTGAAGTTTGTGCATGTGTGTCGGTGTGTGTAGGAGGATGGGATCAATCCTTTTGCCATTCACTCAGGCTGCGCCAGCCATCCATTGCCACATCGGCAATCACACTTCACCAGTTGCCACATAATTACATTTCAAAGACGCTGTTGACCTCTGAGAGGAGCTTTTTGCCATAAATAAAGAGTGTGATGAATCGCCCATGCACTGCTCTCTGGAAGCCTTCCAACGTCCACACGCTGAGGTATAAAATGTTCTGAATGTACAAGTCTAAACATTTACTCATAATGCAGCTTTAGCGGAGCTAAACTCAGACATATTACGAGTGGGTTAGATGGAATATTAGATGGATATAATATGTTACAGCGGGGAGTCAATCATCAGTTGGATTTGACTTCACTGAATCATCACACCCTCGCATGTTTTTTTGTACAGTCAATATCAGGCTCTTGATGCTAATTTTTACAAAAAAACTGGGCTTTTAGTACTCTGCTTGCAGAAGTTAGTAATTAGCATTAAAGGCTTCAGAACATATATCGCAAACTACTGTAGGAGGTATAGTTGATTCAAAGCTATTTGAAGATGCTGTCATTTGGCTAAGCGCCAAGTTTATCCTTGCTAGGTGATGCCATCACATATGTGCTGATTAATGGGTGATTTCCTTTTTTTTTTTTTTTTTTTTTTTTTTTACCTTGTTTGCACATGCTGTTGAAGGTTAACACTACAAGAAGTGCAATCTTTTAACAGCAATGCATATTTTATTATTGCAATTAAATAAATGAATTTATTTCATTGCATAATTGTGACCATCACCAGCCCTCCCTAGGGAAGGGTAAATACTTTATTAAAGGGAGGATGTAAAAGAGAGAGGGCAGTGTTACACCAGGGTGAGGGGGGTGGGGGGGGGGAGTTAACAGGGAGGAGGGATACAAGATAGGAAAACGAATGGGTGGGGAATAATCAATAAGTTTCAAGTGATGTGATGTGAAATTGTGGTTGTGTATATTGTGCTTATTGTTGTGTTATCAAGCCAGTTTGGTGACCAGTGTGCGGCTTAGGAATAATGGTGGTGGCTGTGAGCAGAGGAGGAAGTGAGTGGAAGTTACATAAAACAGGTATTTGGGAACAACGTGTCTATGGTTGAGCCCAGTATGAGTGTTATCCCACAGCCCGAAGCCAGTGCGTCCATGACAAATGTGATTCCAAGAGCCGCTACTGCAAAACCCATGAGCCGCCCCCGGGCCCGAAGAAGCAGTCGGGCCAGCAGAAAGAGCGAGAGATCTAGGGGCCCCCGGCGACCACCCCACAGCCAAGCAGCCCCCCGAACGCCCCCAAGGTCCCAAGCCGAGAGGCTGCCATTGCCCCCCCCATACACACCCGAAAAGCCCCCAAGGAGCCAAGGACCCAGCGCACCACGCCACCGACTCCAACCCCCAACCCCCAGGCCCCCCAGCCCCCCACCCCCCCACCACCACCCACACCCCCGCGCCCAGCCCCCCGAGGGGAGGGCCCAGAGAGCCCCCCGCCCGAGACCCCAGCGGAGGAGCCAAAGCCCACGCCCAGCAGACGACCAGAGCCACGCCGAACGGGCAGCCGGCGGGCACCCGCCGGTGAGCCCAGAGCCAGCAAGGACCCGACCCCAGGCCAGGAGGACCCGGAATGGATGCAGCACCAGGAGCAGCCCGCCCAGGGCGAACGACCACACCCCAAGCCGCATAAGGCACCAGGGGGCCGCTGGGAGTCCCCCCGCCGGTCCCCAGGCACCCCAACCTAGCCCCCCCGGGCGCCCCAGATGCTGATGCCGCCCGCGCCACGAGCTTCAGTTCTTTAAAGCCAGGGCCCCCTCCAGAGGCCAAGCCAGACCGCCCCGCCGGGATGTGGCCCCCTAATCTAACCCCGACACTCTGCCTCACGGGGGACTGCCCAAGCAGGGGCCGCACCAGAAGGTATGCAAGGGCGCGGCACGCGCCACCCGCCCCAGAAGACCCCCGCCAGGACCGGCCCGGCCAGCCGGCCAAGCACCCCGGGCCCCAGGAGCACCCCCAGGGACCAGGACCCCCCAAGGGCAAGCCCCCGGGCCAAGCCCCCCGGGACGCGCCCCCCACCCCAGCCCAGGTCCCGGCCACAGCCCAGCAGGACCGCACAGCCCCAGACGGCACAAGGCCAGCAGCCCAGGGCCCGCCGCCCCCCGGACAGCGCAAGCCACGGGGCAGCGCCCCCCGCCGGCCCGTGAGCAACCGGCGACCCCCACCGCGGGGACGGAGGCACCCCAACGGCACACATCCAGCGCGGGACAGCAGCCCCCAGCCAAAGATGCCCCGGACCCACCCACCAGTCCGCAGATGGCAGGACATACCCACCAGGCGGCCGAAAGCAACCTCAACAATCGGAACAGCTAACGCCGCCCCCCCAGTAAACAGCATCATCCCGAGGCGCCAAACAACCCTGCCCCAACCCCGGTGAGGACACCAGCACCCCCCCAGCACACCCACCCCCCAAACCGGCGAGGCAGGCCGCCCCGGGCCCGCACACCGCGGGGCCCGCCCCCAAGGCCACCAGGAGACAAAGCAAGCACCAAGCCACACCCAAGGGGGAGAGGCACCCCCGCGCCCCACCCGGCCGACACAGCCCGGAAAGACCTCGCAAGGAGAGACCCCGGCAAAGCCCCCCCGAGACCCACCGCCACGCCCGACCGCACCATCTTGATGTGCTTTTACTCTATGCAGTGGCCCAGCCACCAACAGAGGGGCCAGGCCCCCACCGGAGAGGCCCAAATATGTGTACCAACCCACCACCCTGTTATGGTGCCTCTCCATTCCCCAATGGAGAGGCACTTCCCGATCCCCTCTGTGAATGTGTGTGTTTGGTGAATGTATGGGGTGTAATTAAAAGAAGGGGGATGGAGGGGAGCGGTGCTCCCCCTCCAGCCTCTGTGGATTTATGTGTATGTGGTGTAATAGGCCGGAGGGTGTAAATGATGATACACCCTCCGGGGGGTGACATGTTGAGATGCGATTAAAATTGGAGGGATTAGTAGGGCAACTAGAGGTGGGAGGGCCGCCCCCACGCCACTACATAGTAACACAGGTGGCGGCCCCCTCCACCCCCAGCCCCACCATCCAGCCCCCCAAGGGTTGGGTATTGGTGTGTGGTGCATTTTGTGAGTGAGCCAGACCAGCTGGGAGTGGGGTGAAGTGAACATGTAGGAGGCCTGTCCAGTGTGAGCCGGGCCCGTCCGCGTGGCGGGCCACGCGAGAGGGTAGATGGCGCAGACGGGCAAGTGGCACTGCGGGCCCCGGAACAGCACAGCCGGAGACCCCCCCCCCACGGCACCCCCCAGACCGCGCCGGCCCCGCGGAGCACGGCGACACCCCCCACCCCCGGGCACAGCCAGGCACCAACAACATCCCCCGGCGCCCCAGGGGGCGACCCCCGCCGCCCGCCGGCCCGGAGCAACGCCACCCCGCCACCAAGGGGAGCGGCCGAGCAGGGGGGAGGCCCATGCCCGCACCAGGGCCAGCACAGGCCCACCCGGCGCCACGATACAACACTCTCCACCGGGAGGCGGCCCCGGCCCCCCCGACGAGAGAGGACGCCATCCACCGCCAAGCAGGGCCATCCCGCCAGCCACGGACCGGCAAGCCAGAGTACCGAAGCACCCCCAGCCCGGAACCGCCCCCCCACACCAACGGTGCCAATAGAGCCCCCCCCCCCACGGAGGCAATCCCCGACGATCCATGCGCCAGCACGAGACACCCCCCCGACGCCAGCACACCCCGAACAACAGCGGGCCCAAGGCCACCAGCCCCGCCCCGCCCAAGGCTGCGCAGCGCCGCCACGAGCCGCGGCCGGTCCCCGGGCAGATGGCCGGAGAGCACCTCCCCGGACACGTAGCCCAAGGATCCGCCCCCGGGGCACCCCCGCCCCGGAATCGCGCCCACGGCGCCCGGTGCACCCAGCCAGCAGACCAGCCAATCCCAACGCGGATCCACCGGGCCAGGAACCACGCGCCGCGCCCCCGCACACCCGCCCAATACGACCCCCGGGGAGGCCCCATAGCACCCCTCACCCCACCCCCTAGCCATAACGTCCACACCCCGGCCATTGCGGTCGTACAAAAAGCCCCCGAGGGGGCCCCGCCTGGCTCGTCGCGCAAGCGACATCCCTAGCAAAGGTGCGCCCCAGGGAGCCAAGCCAAGGACCCGCAAGGGCCGACGGAGCAACCCACAGCCACCCCCCGCCACCCAGCAACCCAGGAGGCAATCGCCGACCCCGGGCAGCAGCCACCCCCAAAGCTACCCCCACCCCGGATCCCCCCGGACCGGAGCCAAGGACCCCACAACCCCAGGCCCCCCAACGAGACCACCCCCCAGCCAACCCACCCGGCACGGCACCGCCCGTCCCCCAGGCGGGAGCCACAGCCCCCCCACCATTGCCCCAGGCCAACGGGAGCCCCCCAAACCCAACCCCACAGGATGGCGGGCGCAAGAGCAAAGGAGGAGGAGGGGGGGAGGACGAGACAGGGGGACAGGGAGCAAGGGGAAGGAGAGGCAGGGGAGCACGCAGGGCCCCAGCCCCAGAGACCAACCAGATGCGCATGCAAGGGGCAACGGCGCCAAATCAAACAGCCCCGGGACCCCGTGAACACCCAGAAGGAATGCACACCCGTGCTGAGGCAACAAGGCACCCCGGCAACCCACCCCAGCCATCCTGACTAAGACCACCCCAGAGGCCCAAGGCGGCCCCGGCCTACAGTTGGGCTAGTGCGTTAGTAAAGAGTGGTGCTGGCAGTCGCTTGCAGGCTAGATCATCAGGCTTTTAAAAATTTAGATTTAATGCAATTAAAAAAGGAGTCCAACGCTCCTCAAAGCACGTTATTTTTTTTTGTTTTCTGAGAGCAGACATCTTTTCCATGGAAATAAATTCTGTGAGGAGATTTTGCCATTGGTTTATGTTTAAGGATTTTTTGTCTTTCCAATTTAGTAATATTGTTTTTTTTGCTATGGCTAGTGCCGCAAGGATTGATTGTGATTGGTTTGCTGGAGGTTGAAGCATTGTCAGGTCTCCAATCAAACAAAGATTTGGAGATAAAGGAATTCTGTAGTCCAAAATGGAGGACAGTTTTTCAGTGATTAGAATCCAAAAGTGTTGAACTGGGGAGCAAAGCCATAAGGCATGTAAATAGGAATCCGCTGTATTCTGGGTGCACTGAGAGCAGATGTCTGTTGCTGAGAAGCCCATTTTATGCATTTTCTGTTGGGTAATGTGGGATCTGTGGAGGACCTTGTATTGAATTAGCTGAAGGTTTGTGTTTTTTGTCATCTTAAAAGTATTACAACAAATTTCTGCCCAGAAATCAGTGCTCGGGGTGATTGAGAGTTCGGCCTCCCACTTCGCGATTGGTAAGTAATTACAGTTAGTGTTCGAAAGCGCTCTGTATATTTTTGAGAGTTTTTTTGATTTTGTTGAGATTTTTTTTCATATATATAGCCAGTTCTGGAGGTTGTAACGTAGTTAAGTCTAGTGGAGTGGTTTTCTTTATTGTCTCTGTTACTTGTAAGTACTGTAGAAAGTTACTTTTATTTATATCGAATGCTTGGGTTAGATTGTTATATGACCTGATCTTGTCATTTTCAAAAAGGTCTTGGAGATGAGTGATTCCACTCTCTTCCCATGTCTTCAGATAGAGTGGTGTTTTTTTATTTTTAAAGTCGGGGTTGTGCCAGATTGGAGAGAGTATACTAGTTTTTAATTGGCCATTTGTGATGTCCAGGGCTTTCCACCATGCAGTCAGTGTGGAGGCAATTAGTGGGTTTTTAAAGCAGTTGTGATGTTTGAGGGTCGCAGTGATAAAAGGGAGATCAGAGAGTTTAATGTGTTTGCAGTCTAACTGTTCTATTTCTAGCCAGGTGTTGTAGTATTCTTTTGGATTTAGCCATTCTGTTAAATATAGTATTTGGTTTGCTAAGTAATAATGCATGAAATTAGGGGCTTCTAAACCACCCTCGTCTTTGTTTTTTTGAAGGGTAGAAAGGCTTATTTTAGGTTTTTTATTTCTAGTATAGAATTTTGTAGTTGTAGAATCTAATCTTTGAAACCATTGTTTTGGTGGTTTCAGTGGTATCATTGAGAACAAGTAGTTTATTTTTGGTAAGATTTTCATTTTAACTGAGGCTATCCTGCCAAGTAGTGAGATGGGGAGATTGTTCCATCTCCGCAGATCTTCTGTGACTTTGTCCAACATCGGATCATGATTTAGTTTAATTAATTCATTTAAGTTTGGTGATATATTTAAGCCTAGATATTTAATTGTATTTGTGGTGGAGGGGTGTTGTGGATTTTGGTGTGCAGGATTCCAAGAGTTTTTTGTCAAAGGGAGGATTGATGATTTTGTCCAGTTAATGGAATAGTCTGATAATTTAGAGAAGCTGTTTATTAGATTAAATACTTCCTCTAAAGAGGATTGCGGTTCTTCCAAATAGAGTAAAATGTCATCCGCGTAGAGATTAATTTTGTGTTCTGAGATGGATGAGTGGATTCCTTTAATAACCGAGTTCTGACGTACAGCTGCTGCGAGAGGTTCAACGAATATTGCAAAAAGCAAAGGTGAGAGTGGACAGCCTTGTCTGGTTCCCCTCTGCAGTGTGAAGAAATAATGGGTGATTTACAATGTTTTAATCCAGTAACTAAACCCCAAACCCTGAATACGTATGTATTTGGGTATTATTAAGTAGCATTGTTGATTGATCCTATAGTCAAACTTTTAACATTTTAGTAAAATTATTTAAAATTTGCGTATTTGTTGCAAAATGTCAGAGTTACTGGCCACTAAGGGCTCAACGCCAGCTATTACAATTGATTTTTGGACCATTGTACGGCACTAACTGTCACTGTTGGCCCCACCCATCCTATAAAAGCTGAGAGGATGGTTTCCTCCAATCACAGCCCTCAATGAGCATTGATTGACAGCTTCAATGCAGAACTGCGTTCTGCTGCGATAATGATTGTGACTCAGGGCTTCTATAAAAAGCAGATTCTGGTCTAAACCAAAGGTTCATCAAGCTATAGTGTGTGTATCCCCTTCTGTCTCTGTGTGTGCGCAAACGTGCATGTACTTTTTTTGCAGTGTGTAAGCATCTTGCTGGTTTGTGTGACTGTGTGATAATCAATGTTGACGTTACATTTAGCATTTTAATGTTGCTTTTTGAAGAGTGACCATATATGGGTTGTAACACACAAAGAGGTTTCTGCTCGATCTTTAGCACAGTGCTAAACACTGACATTGCCTACTGAGATAGCGCCATCATTATTATCATTACACAAACACCCTCTATACTGTTTATCTGCTAACTGTATGAAGTAGGGATGCACAGATACCACTTTTTTACCAATACAATACTGATACTTGGAAATGCGTACATGCTGATTCCGAATACCAAAACACAAACAACTATGAAGCAAAACTCAATGAGATATCTTAATAAGACATATCTTATGTTCTCCTCTTCTTGTTGCAAAAAATGTTTATGTATTAGATACAAATAATTTAAAACTGACATTTCAAAACATTTTCTGGAACAATAGGTGGCCAATCCAAAAAATACAACAGAAATGAGAGGCCAACATTCAAAGCCACAGGGTATCGACCATATGGGTGCGGTTTCCTGGCATCAGTCAACGTACAATATCGGACCGATACCAGTATAAGTGTTGGTGTATCACTAGAAAGAATACCTCTGCCAATGGTGTTTCCTTATTTATTTTGTCTTAATTTGTTACACCACCAGTCTATGATGGTGGTCATAGACAGTAGAGCTGGACGATATTTACCAAAACTCAATAATATTATATTTTTTTCTCAAAATGGCAATATATATCACATCTGAGCATTTAGTGTAAACACTTTCTAAGTGTAACTCTCCGGTAACCAAACTTATGTGTGCTTTGGTGATATTGTTTGGGAGCTAAGAGTGTGGATTACAATGATTATTTAAAGATTGTGGACAAAATAAGCATTGTTTGGCCCTTTGATTACCTATTTTATTCCTTTTTTAAAATATAACTATTTCAGAGTCAGGGTACAAGTATCCAAGAATAGGAGAAGATAAAGCCTTTACTAGTGATGTAATTTTTATTTGCAGAGTCGTTTGTCAGCAGCAGTTGTGTGTGTGTGGGTGTAGTGTACAATGAAGCAAGGTCAGCATGTGCAAGGAAGCATTGTTTATGTCCAGCCTGTCCGTCTGTCTTATTTGTTTGCTATTTTTCAGCTCATGTCAACAGTTGACAGCTTGGAGAGAGATCGCACAGAAATATCCCATTGGGAGAGGTTTGGAAAGGAACAAGCTGAGACCTAAACAAGTATGTGCAAGGGGAGCCAAGGGTCACGTCCTGCTGTTTACCTCTTCACTTTCTTATTCCACATGATATGTTGACAGGGACGAAAACAAAAGGGGGCAAAGAGCACTTGAGAAACGTGCATCTTAGATCTTAGAGTTTCTCTTTGAGGAGTTCAATTTAACACTGTACAAATATAAAGTTATACATGACTTAGTAGGCAGAGAGAGTGTATTTGTTTTATGTAAAAAAAATAAATTAAAAAAAAAAAACCATTGGAAGAGCTAAAAGATGTGATTGAGGACATCACATGGTGTTTTGATATCTTTACAGGAAGGTTTTTCTTTTCCCTGTATTATGATCAATAACTTCTGCTGGCTTGCTTCTTTGTTCTTTGTTTTCTTTGTTTTTTGATTCGCGCACCGACTACCGAGTCAAATTCCTTGTACTGTCCTAAAAACTGTACTTGGCCATTAAAACATTTCTGATTCTGATTTCTGATTCTGAAAAGGAAGAAAGGGTCTATTCGTATAGTTGCCGTACAGACAACCCCCGGTGCTATTAGTACGTTTACCGAAGTACACGTACGACAGGTAGCGTCGACGTATACCTATGTAGCGTCAAAGTACACGTACGTAGCGACAAAGTACACGTACGTAGCGTCGAAGTTCACGTATGTAGCGTCAACGTACACGTACGTAGCGTCAAAGCACACGTACGTAGCGTCGAAGTTAGGGTTAGGGTTAGGTTTACGGTTAGGTTTAGTCTTAGACACGAGACATAAACTGGCCAATGAGGGTAGCTGCATACCGATAGAATGTCGGTATATTTATATGGAAACCATACGGATAGCCACTGCCCAAAAGAAACCACTCAACTAGTTACCAGTAGAGTATGGGAGCATTAAAGCTGCAATATGTAACTTTTTTTTTGGCATAATTTGGTCAAAAAAATAAAATAAATAAAAGTCTTCTGAGTAGACAGTTAATCTGTTCTCCTTCTGCTGGTCCTGTAAAATGACATTTATAAATTCCAGGTGCGTGGCGCTCCTGGAATCTGGATGTTAGCCAATCAAAGACCTTTCTACAAAACACGTGTGCTCCATGAGCTGTTTAGATCATTACTATTGGCTGCTCAACTGAATTCAGGTGCATTCAGATACCATCGGTAGTAAAAGTGTAATGATGAACATAGTCCATACACTTGTCACTAGTCTATATTGAGAAAAAAAGTTGCCAAGAGCGTTCACAAAAGACACCGGTCAGAGAGGTTGAGTTTCAGTTTATTTTCAAAACGAAGTGGAGAGAAGATTCTGCAAACTGCAGCTTTAAATCAGGAAGTACATTCACAAGTAGGCAAAGGTGGTTGAAAGTCCCACATGTAGTGATAAAGGAGGCCATTATCAGACAGTGTAAAAAATAACAAATAAAAGATTATTAGAAATAAGCCAAAATACTGAAAAAAAATCTTAGCTGTACAAAATAAATTTGCTGACTAAGGCTGACCAAAGAGAGCCAGAACAAGAAATATTGAAGCAAGGTACACATCTGTGGAGACAAGAGGAAAAAGGAAAGCTATGTTAAAATTACTCATTTTCCTGCATAAAATCTGTGGCCCACTTGAGATTAAACTGCTCCGTATTTGGCCCTTGAACTAAAATGAGTTTGACACCCCTGCTCTATAGAATCTTTAGCCCAATAAAAAATGTGAGTGATTACTGAGAAGACTTTTGTAAAATATATATATATATATATATTTTTTTTTAAGCACGTAAGCGGATGCAAAAGGTTTAACACACATGTAGACACAAAGAGACCCACACATCCACTTAGCATGTGCCAAAAAACAACAACAAAAAGCTGGATCCGTACGGGCTGAATGGTTCTGGCGATAGTAGCTGTAGCCATAGTAGCAGCAGGTGGGAAGCAGGTGCTCCACAGACAGAATGTGGGTGGGAGTTGGAGGCGGAAACACAATAGCTCAGCGTACAAGGGTAGGAGCGACACACACCTACGCAATCATCTACACACACACACATCAGATTCAAACTTCATTCTTCATATGCTTATCTGACTCGCAATCCCGTCACCTTCAGAATTCATGAACTAAACTTTTTTGCCTTTCTCCGACATGGCAACCATGACACCCAATCACTGCAAATCAAAGAAGCTAATGAACCCCTCTCATTATGTAGATGCTAATCATATAATGCAATCTTGTAATTTGACACACTTGATGTATAGAGGAGGACAGCCCCCAGTAACACCCCACAACACCCATCATTTGCTCCCCAACTATCTGTTACCATTAAGAATTGGAGTATGTCACAGTTTGAGGCGCGGCGTGCAGGATAATGAGCCTCTCAGAAGACTTATCGCACGCTGTGGAGAAGCAAAGGCAATAAATAAAAGAACAGATCACAGCTGGAGCTGTCAGCGTGCATGAGAGAATGACAATTGTTAGTCAGCGACAGCTGACAGTCAGTGGTGGGCGGCCAGGGCCCGCGCGGCCTTCTCTGCTGGCCTAAACACATTACATCCTACATGATCATATTTGGTCCATGAAACTATATTAATATATTCCCATTTATCAATATTAGTGAATTAGGAGGATTTATCTTGGCTGCATTGATTTTACCCTTTCCAAAAATGAGAATAGCATGGAAAAGTTGTTTAATTTCCATAATTCCATTCAAAAAGTTAAACTTTCATAGGTTATAGATTCGGGGCTCACAATTTAAACGATTTCAAGTATTTATTTGTTTATTTTTACATAATTTGAGCTTCCAGCTCATAAAACCCACGGAAACAGGAATTTAAAAAATTTGAATACTGTGAAGAAATCACCATTTACTTCTCAGTTTTTCAGAAAAAAAAGGAGAAGAAGGACTGGACTGTTGGCCAGTGGTCCAAGGTCCTCTTTTCTGATGAAAGTAAAGTGTGCCTTTCATTTGAGAATCAAAGTCCAATGGTTTGGAGGAAAATGGGTGAATTACGGAACCCAAGCTGCTTGAGGTCCAGTGTGAAATATCCTCAGTCAGTCATGATTTGGGGATGTCCTCATTCATTCATTTATCTGAATAATATCCACTGTTATCCAGGAAGTTTTGTATAATTTGGGTCATAGTATATAGTCATCTTAAATATGTAAACCCTTATTCTAATTAAAAATAAAATGGGTTAAAAGCTACAAATTAGAGTGGCCAAAGATGGACATAAAAAGGGGTTCAAAGTGACATTATTGGGTTAAAAGTGGCAGAAGGAAGTAGGAACAATTAGTTTAAACTGGCAAATGATGGGCATGACAAATGGTGAATGTGGTAAATTGGCAAAAAAAAAGCATAAAATATGGTGAAAAGAGGTTAAAGCTAGGGTAGGCGATTTCCTCATGGAACAACGACGTTTCTACACAACACAAGTGACGAGCTGAGCTCCTCTTCAGCAGCTGCTGTGTGCATGCATGTGAGTGAGACGGAGCACAGAGGGGAGGGGCGAGGGAGGTAAAGGCGGAGCCATCGGGGAAGCTACATTCAAAATCATGATAGCTTTTGAAAAATCAGCTACCCTACCTTTAAAAGTGACAATAATGGGTCAACATATGCGACATTAGGTGGGAAAAGTGGTGGAAAGGGTTTAAAAGTGCTGAAAATGTCTTGAAAGTGGAACTAACGTGTGGAAAAGGCATTCAAATGTAATGGAGCAGTGGCAGAAATTGGAATAATGTAACAAAAATAAAATACATTAAAAGGAGCAAAAAGTATGGGACGAAAAAGTAATGAAAATAGTTTAAAATACGGCAAGTTTGGGTAAAGATATGCAAAAATGGGCTCAAATTGTTCAAAAAAGGGCGACCCTCTCCCAGTGTCTCGTGACCCCAAGATTGAAAATCTCTGGTCTAAGATACAGGGATGAGTCAAGGATAGAAGACATGTAGCAGATGGAGCAGCTGACATCATCTAGACGCTTGAATGAAAGAAAATCACATTCCTAATGAGAAGGAACCTGTCTAATCTTTTTTTTTTTTTTTTTTTTTTTTTTTACATCTATACCACCTACAGAAGAGATCTCCACATGATAAAACACAAACATATTCATATCAAGACAGAATGAAAGAAGAGGCCGACAGGCTGACGGCACAAAAGAGAAAAAGGCGGAGCAGCTGAAAAGCACTTTGCTTTGACTGTGACATAGATGAATGCAGGCGCGTTTGTTTCACACATCCAGTCTTTGTGTGTTAATGAGGATGTGAAAGGAGTTGTCATAGAGTCAATATTGAGCACACCCTTTTATCTACAGTGTGATGAAACGTGTGTCAGTGTAGAGATGCAGATGCACGCCCGTTAGAGAAGCCTACAGTGAGGCAAGAGCAGATACCGCCAGGAAATGATGTCGTACTGCAAGTTTTGAGGAATGTTACAATGCTGACATTGACTCTGGGCTAATTATTGATGCTAATCTTTGATACAGAGAACACATTCAAATGAAAGTGGAGTACTACATTAATGCAAGTACAATAGCAATACCGAGGTGAATATTGATTGAATGTTTTAGCATAGTATAACTTTATTGTACATCTAAATAAAAGCAACGTCATGTCTTTGGGACTGCTATCAATCTGTCTGGGGACCAAAACATCTTTGGTCATTTAGCTTTAAATCCCCATCAAGGCATGACAACACATACTAGTTCTTTGGTTTGATTGCTTCTGCCTGACTTATCTGAAAGGAGGTGATAAAACTAACTTCAAACTTTGCTCTCAGCAACTTTTAAACGCAATACATCAAGCAGCAATGTTTGCAGCTTCCTGTTTCAATGTTAGAACTGACTCAAAACAAAGGTTGCTATCACAGAGAAGAAAAAACACATCAAGATTTTGTTTCAAATCCACCAATAAGGGAAACTAATGTGTTAATGAAAGTTTCTGTCATGGTATGGATTATACCAGTGGTTCTAAAATATTTTTGGCCCAAGTACCCCCTTTCTCTTATTTCTGAATCCAAGTAGCCCCTTTGTTGGACGACAACATTTTGCTCAGAATACTATGAAAAAACAGCTCGAGAGCATAATGATGGAATGAATGAGTGCAACGCACATTTTAAATGATCGAACTTTGTAAATAAGTTTCTCCTCCCTGCCCCCTCCCCCTCCACCTACAGTAGGTGTAACACTGCTCTCCCTTTTTATATCCTCCCTATAATAAAAGATTTCTTACCCTCCCTTAGGGAGGGCTGGTGATGGTCACAATTAAGCAATAAAATAAATCAATTTATTTCATTGCAATAACAAAACATGCATTGCTGTCTCATAATGATTGCACTTTTTGTAGTTTTGACCTTTGACAGCATGTGCAGACAAGTAAAAAAAATAGAATAAATTAAATAACTTTGTAAATAAGTGGAATGTAACAGCATTTAGTGCCTCCTGAATGGATATAGTTTTTGTCATTTCCAGTAATTTACCTCCTAGACCGACAGTTGTATATTCAGCTCATGTTCCGATCAAGATCATTTTTTATCATTATTATTATTATTATTATTATTATTATTATTATTAGGCAAAAGTAAACATAATAAAACCCAATATTTTTTATTCTTTCATTTGTTAATTTTCACTTTCTCTCTCTCAAGTACCCCCTGTAGTGCCATCGCATACCCCTTGGCGTACATGTACCCCCATTTGAGAAACACTGGATTATACAACTATAAAACCAGGCTCACACATAAATCTACAGTACATGCCCTATCAAGGTGTAACATTAATGCTAGTATAATATTTTAACACAATATCTAAGGAGATTTTAAATCTATCCGTCAAATGACTACAGTACATATAATATGAACAAAATGACCACAGAAATACACAAAACAACTAATTATACAACAAAAACACAAAAAATGGCAGAAAAAGACACAAAAGGACAATGAAAATACAACAAAATGACAACAAAAACATAGAAATGAGAGAAAAATATTTAACAAAAGGACAACAAAAAAACACAAAACCATGACTCCAGAAACACCAAAAAATTGACAGAAAAATACACAAAAGGACAATGAAAATATACAAAATTATATTTACAAAATTACAGCAAAATACACAACATTACAAGAAAAAACACAAAAACACACACAAAAAAATTTGGTAACACTTTACTTGAAGTTTTATACATAAAGTCTGACATGACGCTATTATGGGATGACATCTGTCATTAGCATGAATAAGGTATCATGAAGGCTGTCATTAAGTGTCGTTCGTTACCCTAAAAATGCCAACATAGCTCCAAAGGTGTCATAATTTAGCGAACGACACTTAATGACAGCCTTTGCGACACCTTGTTCATGCTATTGACAGATAATGACAGCCTTTGTCTTAAATTTAGTGTGACCAAAAGCCCTTTGTTATTTCCTGTATTATTGTTCTGATTCATCATTATTCTAAATGCTGACATCACAGTTTTGTGGCCCCCACTGTGATAAAAGTTGCCCGCTTTAACCTTTCCGTGCTGTTGTGTTGCCCTGTGCGAGTGAAGCATGTGAGTGAGATTGTTTCCATGTCTGCATTTGTGTGAAGAATAGCGCCTCCTGCCCGTGTGATGGATGTCCTTTTTTTGTAGCACAGGTTAGAAAGCATGGTTGATGGGAGGGGCCCACTGTTCATCACTGCATGCTCCGTCCTTCCCCCCACCCCCCTCCCCTCTCAGCAGCAGATGACGAATGGCCTACACAGAAATGGGTTCTCCAATATCTGGCTATTTTTCCCTCTACCACAAGCTTTTCTCCACCCTCTCTTGTGATTGCTTCGTCTTCAATGCTGCGCTTCTTTATTTATTTTTGCTTCATCCTTTGGAGAACTTTGCCCGTTAATGAATCTTCTATGTGTTTTGTTTTTTCCATTGAGCTTCAATCTATACCCCTGACAAACTAGAGTCAACTTTTCTAAACTGAGCTTTACCTTTGTTTGGTTACGCCGACGACAGCTTAAAAGGACACTTACTCTTCTCGCTTCCAATGAGTTTTTAACTTTTATTTACGGGCACTCCAGAGCTTGACAAGTACTTTGTTTTGCCGACGCTTTTTACATTTGGTTAGATTTCTCTTTATTAACATCGTCCCTCGAGGGAAAGACAGGCCCTGACCCAAAATTACGAGACGAAAACTTTGACAAGAATGTGTTTGAACAGCACTTCGATATCCGGAGTACATCTTGTTTATCTAAGCACACATCTTCTCTGATGTAGCAGTCGAACCGTATTAATCTGTGTTTACCCTGAGCTGCCAAAGAAGATACCGTGGGATTTATGCATGCGCTCTCTTTTCCTCCAACTGCTCCTTGCACTGCTAATCTAACCAGTGAGATGTTCGGCGCAATGCATTAGGCTTCGCCATCACACCTGGCCATTACTACTGAAGCACTCAGACGACAAAATTGGGAGGAGAGAGTGAGAAACTTGATGAATTCAAATGACTATGTGGGAAATAAAGCATCTTCTAAGAACGGAGACGGGGCCATCCGCTTTGTAAAAAGGAATGACTTAATAAACGAAGCAATTCATCATCGCAACCCTTGGCAAGGAGACTATTTTGCTGCTCTTTTGGCAAGGCGCGGTGAGAAAAGGAAGGGCCGCCCTGTCCGTGATGATTAATTTAAGTAAGCAGTGCAACATAGACAGTAATGTTGATTGCTGATTAGGTTCAAATTCATTATGTCCCCCCCCCTCCAACAGGGATGCCTCTTTCTATTCTTTTCTCGATTCATCTCTTCGGTATTAGTTTCCCCCTCCGTATCCCAAGACTCCACGGGATGTGTGTTTGCTCGGGTAATGTGTGCAGCTTTAAAATGTTTTACAGCAAAGCAGTGCGATAAAGACTGAGGCAAGAAAGGCTGTGCAGATTGTGTTCGCCCTTATGTCACATCTAATGATCTTTGTGAGCCTACACTCAGCCCTGAAGGCTTAATTCACAAGTGTATGCATTACTTTAGTCAACCCACCCAACAAAACAGAACAACAAAGAAAATATCCAATGCAAAGTAAGAGTACAGCTGTAAAGCATTTATCAGTAGTATTGCAGGAGAAAATTATATGGAATTATATAAAAGTACATGATAAGGCTGACTTAAATAAACACAGGCACATACAGCGCCTTCATTTCTGGAAAACCAATTTACTTTCTGGTATTGCTTTCCTCATTCTTTACTGAATCACCAACCATAGGCGGAGTTTGAGATTCTTGCCGAGGGGGAAAAAGAAAAAAATAGAGTTAAATATATAGACCTTCTCAAGATTTGCGCCAACCACAATGTGTGTAAAATCTCTCTATTAAAGCAAGGAATCTCTGTGTGTCTGTGTGTATGTGTGTCTAAAATATCTCTGGTGTTCAGGGACAGACAGAGCTCATACTTGCTACATAGCTGCAGCTTGGTTCAAAGCTGTGCAACGTTGCATTTGTTTGTACTGAAATAGTCCATTCAATGAATAACTTCATGAAATTGTCTACCACGAGCGAAGCACAGCCACTAGTGTCACGTGTGCGCCCAGAGCCAATCACTGCACAGCTCCGCTCCGGTGCATGCCAGAGCCAATCACAGTGGCGAACAAGAGTCCCATGTGTGGCGAGAGCCGATCGCTGAAGAGCTTGAGTAGCTACGTGCGCGCACACAGCCAAGCAGACACACGAGTGAGAGAGAGGAAGATAGTTTAAGGCTGTTTCACAAGTTTTCTCTTTTGAGGAAACATACTTTTTGACTGTTCCTTATTTGGTGATTACGTTTCAAAACGTTTATTTTCATTTTATTTTGAAATCACTGCAGAATCAACGCAGGTTACACCGAACGGAGGGTTAGACCGGAGAGGGGGGAGGGCCGTCTGAGCAACCGCACTCAGACTGATATACTAGCAAAGCTCTCAAGTCTCACGCATTGGGCATGAGACACCTCGCATTTCAACCCGATGTGAATCACTGAGTGATTTAGGGAGTCACACACACACACACACACACACACACACACACACGCATCATGTTTCCTCTGTACGTGTGAGCCACACACATGATTTATAGATAGTTATTCTCAGTCTGCTTGCTAAATTACATCGGTTTTTATGTTAATTACTAACCTTGGATAATAAGCACCCCTGCACTAAGAAATGTTAAATGCTAATTAAATAGTTTTATTTGTACAAATGTATGCGTCTCTTATCAAGTTCTACCTAAACCGCAGCATTGGTGCAAAATTTATCAATTTATCGTGCTCATGTCCCATAGAATTAAACAAGGGAAATTGTACATGCTATTTTGTTTTGCACCCACAAATTTACCCCTTTATAACACTACAGAGTACAGAATATATACACCTCTTTGTACACCCAACCTTCAAACACATACTCATTTGGCCATATTTGACAACTCTAAGCTCCCACATGAATGCATATTTCCGACGGGCACTGTACTTTTATACAAAAATGCAAAAAGTATTAGTAACATAATTGATAATGTTGACTACAAAGATTAGCTTCAGGGATTAAATGCTTCTCAAATACAGCAGCATATCAAAACGTATCATATTCCGTTTGAAAGTTTAGAATCTTCCGTTTTTAAACCATATACCATTTTAAGACACAACTATCACAGCAAACACAATCATTATTTTGTCAAACTTGGGAAAAAAAATGGCAACATAAACAAGCCAGCACACCTCACCTTTAAAGCAATGCCATTTCTTACTGAATCCATATTTTCCATCAAAATCTTCCTAAGACATTCAAAAATCCAATGAATCCCAGTATTCAGCCCAAAACACAATAAAAAATGTAATGTAACATCCCATTTACAATAAGAAAGCAGCTTCATCCTGATTTCTCAATTAATTAAAAATCCTCATATTTAGATTAATGTTGTAAATTAATGATCAAATGAAGCCGGTGACGCTTTCTGCTTCATTTCTGCTGCAGTACCATATATGAAATGCTGGGAGCAGTGTCGCTTCACTATTTACATTGTGAAGAAGAATTGCACAAGAAAAGAAAAAGCAAGTCACATGACTCGAGCGGCAAAAAATAACTTGCATTTTTAAAAAAGCAATAAATGAATTCATATATATTTTGTACAGTCACTGTGTTTTATGACACTTAAAATATTTATTTATTATGTACATTACATTAACATTTTTTTTTTTTTTTTTCAAATGAATTTGAGAAAACTATAATGAAAACTTTTGACCACTGGGGGTCCGCAAACTTACCCAGGTTACAAAGCGAGAGGTTTACAAGAGGAAACTCAAAGTAATGACAATTGATGGAAAATACAAGTCTATCAGTAAAAATGTTGTGTACAAAATTAGAGGATGTGATACATCAAGGCTGAGTGTTCCATTATTTAATCTATGAAAGCAAGATGGCACAACTGTACTTTTTCACAAATGGAAATTTCTAAATCCTTAATGGTTTAAATAGAAAAATAACTCTAAAGCTGAAAACAATACAACAAGGCAGACATTGGCAACTGGCGGCCAAATGGGACTGTGTCTGTTTGTGCAACACATAAAATGATTCATAAAACGTATTAAATAACTGAAAAATACACACTAGCACCTGTAAAAATACACAACATGACTTCATAGATAGATAGATAGATAGATAGATAGATAGATAGGTAGATACCTATATTTCAGACTTGGGGTCTACAAAAACCATACAAAGAATCACGCGTGGATCTTGACGTACAACCAAATGTGCACTCAAATTTTGACCCGTTTTCATGCAAGGTTGATAAATGAGGGCCAACCTGTTTTACCTCGGGACCTGATGCTGATGGAAGCCTCAATGAAACTTTTAATAAATAATTATGAAGAGATCAAAATCATTACTGCTACTTCGTAATTATTGTAAAAATGGATTAATCCATGCAGAGCTCAGTTTGGACAAGATCCGGCACCGCCCAGATTTTGATCGGCACTTTTTTTTTTCAAACTTTGTTTATTTAAAGTTTTACAAAAAATGTTCAGCATTTTCATACAAGCACGAAGATCAAACATAGGGGAGGAACACTGGTACAATCTCCTTAAAGCACACAGACACATGGAACCAAATTAAATAAAATAAAACAAAACAAAAAACACACCAACCAACCAACTACAAGCATGTCCAAAAAAAAGATGTAAAAAAAGATATATGACACCCTCATTTAGATAAGGAAAACAAGTATTGTAGAAAAAAAAAAAAGAAAGGTTAATGCGGTACAGAAGGGAAGTTCATTTGTTTAAGTAACTTAAACACGGGATTCCAAGTCTGAATGAATCTGTCAGAAGAGCCATGAAGTGTCATGCGTATTTTCTTCAGTCTGAGAAAACATAAAACGTCCCTCAGCCAGTGGGCCTCAGAGAGAGGTTGCAGAGATTTCCATTTCAACAAAATTACCCTCCTTGATCGGCACTTATTTGATTGAATCCGGCACCTCGTTTGCAAACTCTGAGGCTGGTCAGGGAAGGCATGGCGTATATACTTCACAGATATGTGGTTCAACAGATAATGTTTAACATTAGCTCATACACCAAATAATTCATCTACTGTCTTGGCAATAATTGGAGAAAAAAACAGTCTATCAATCAAATCAACACTTGGCGCCAAAATACAAGTCTGTCTGGTGTCTATGTTTACAGAACCATCTCCACCCTAAAGAACAAACCCGTATAAGTCTGGAAATTGCTGCGCACATTGAGTAACAGACTGAATAAACATTGTCTTCTCCTAACAACTACAAATCAATTTAGTGTAAACTTTGCATGGCCAGAGCCTCAAGATGGAATTAGTAGACACAGAGTCTGGAACATAATGTTGTTCCAACATTATCATGAACACTCGCAAATTCTTGTAAAAAAACATCATGGTATTATTACTTAGAAACCAGGGCCTCTGTTTATACACATAAGGACACTCATGTGCATTTGGCTCGAGTCAACTCTTTATTCAAAAAGACTATAAACATTTAATAAGCACAATAAAAGAGGAACATAATACACCTCACTGTTTTTTTTTTTTTTTGCTGTTTCGGACACATAAAAAGGTACTGTATGCACATATTCTATTTTCATTTTTCTGCTGTGCTACTGACTCACAAGAGCGGTTATGGTTGTATGGGTGTAAAATGTTGAAGAAGTTTTGTATTTGTGAGGTTTTTGTGAGGATAGCGGTTAAATTAGCTGTGATTGTGCGCTGTCCTTGGTGCTGAAACATGGCAGATTTGACAGCTCAGAGTGAGAGACGGATATGCTCCGTAGCGGGCGATTGTCTGTGTTTCTTTAGGGCTGTCATCTTTTTTTTAATTAAACATTTGGATTAATTGGTTGTTTGTTCTCATGTGATATTATTGGCCCCTTTAGTTAGTAATAAATATATATATATATATATATATATATATATATACATTTAGATTCACAACTTTTCCTTGTGCAGAATACCTGCTCTTAGCTCTTATTTCTCTATAGCAGTGGCTCCCTATCTTTCTTGTCTTGTGCACCCCTTGAGCCTTTTTTTCATAGCATGAGTACCCCCGCACTCATACGTGTTCATAATTCTCCAAAAGTAGAACATAACACAACTGAATATTCAACGCAAGTCATTTTATTTCATCTTCATAAATTGAACAATTAATATTCAGGCTTTATCTTCTTATTTAACTCAAATTAAACACACAATGATGTTGCCTTCAAGGCAAAGGAAATGATAAATATAAGAAATAATATTATAGGAAACGTTTGTATTATGAATACTAATATATCACGATTATATTATTGAAGAAAAATAGTTGAAATTAGAAAAAAAAACAAGAATAAATCAAAATAATAAGTAATATAAATAAACAGATACAAAGCAAATAATTAAAACCTGCCTGTTATATATAACTTTTATGACATTTACCACAAAAGGAGCATCTTTGAATATGTTCCCTTCAAACCGGCATTTAAACTGAGAATATTTTTTTTATTATGATGGAAAGAAATTCTTCATTTTTCCACGTACCCCCTGCAATGTGCTCACGTACCCCTAGGGGTACACGCACCCCTGGTTGGGAAACACTGCTCTATAGAACTAGTACTTTTGTTTTTTTCATGAATCCAAGCCAATAAAAACAGTGCACGGGGTGT
This sequence comes from Gouania willdenowi, assembly GCF_900634775.1. Classification (NCBI taxonomy): domain Eukaryota; kingdom Metazoa; phylum Chordata; class Actinopteri; order Blenniiformes; family Gobiesocidae; genus Gouania; species Gouania willdenowi. The sequence continues at coordinate 21,186,692 of NC_041061.1, read as the reverse complement.
GAGGAGAATATCCAAATCAACGGTCTGCTGTTTATCATGCTGTCATGTGGCAGTTTGTAGAACCAAAAACATGATCTGGTCCTGACACTGAAACCTCTGTGGGTTCTTAATCTCCTGGGTTGGGCTACACCCCCCTTATGACAGCTGCAGTGTTTTAGTGCATACAGATTGCAGCAGCGCTCAGCTCTCATCTCGTCATGTGATAAGTGTCTCTGACTACTGCTGCATATAGACAACTTTTATGAGGGCTTTATGGCAAAGACAAGTGGCTCCAGGGGCCAAACGCAGGTCAGAGGAAGATGGAAACCGTCTATAGCATGGATGGGCAACTTCAATCAGAGCGGGGCCCAAAAGAAATGTGATTGTCTGATCCGAAGGCCACATTATGAACATTTATAGTAGCATTTAGAATAATGACCAATCTGAGTATTAATACAGGAAAAAACGGAAAAGAGTTTTGTCTTTGTAGTTGTTTAGTGTGGGTTTTCTTTGTGAACGTTGTGATACTTTGTTGCATTTTTGTGTGTTTTTTGAATCATTAAGTGGGTTGTTGTTGTATTTTTCTGTCATTTTGAGCTCTTTTGTTGCCATTTTGTGCGTCTTTCAAGTGATTTTGTATGTGTTGTTGTTTTTGTAGTCACTGTGGCCCTATGCTACGAATCTAGATAATTATATCCTGGATTAAAGGTGCAGTCTGCAACTCTTATAAAAGTAATGTTTTGTCATGTTTGCTAAAGCTGTCACAATGTAAGGACAGCTTTACATCAAACTAGTAGTTTGTGTGAAAAAAAAACAACAAAAAAAACAGCCTGCAGCCTTTGGCAGATTGCCAGAATGCAGCACAACCGAGCAAAAAGAACCAATCAGAGCCAGGATTGTTTTTGATGGACTGTCTGATAGCTGTTGCCCACAGGCCCCGCCCCTTTTACAGTGTATGGTCTGGAGGAGTAGAAGATGGTATTGGTGATTTTTCTGCTTGAAAGGTAATTACTTCTGCGTCATTTACATTATGTTTGATTTGTAATTGTTGCACTAGAACTCTGTAGTGCATGTGTTGTTCATGTGCGCGCAGCAGCCTCCGTTTGGGCTGCTGTAAGTGACACTGTGTTGTTGCTGCTTTTGCTGAGGTGTGTGCACATTGAGAGAGAGAAGCGCTGCTGTGATGTTGCTGTCTGGCTAACGTTAGCTTGTTAGCTCCTCTGAGGGAGGGACTTTAGAAAGTTTGGAGGCAGGGCAAGGGAGCAGCGGGGAAGGAGGGGGAGAGAGGGATCTGAAAGTCGCAAACTGCACCTTTAATTTTCCTGCCCGAGAGAAGCTGTCTTACGACAGTCGCTAACAACACGCAAAATTAAGCCAAGTGTTTTCAGCCTCGGTACGTGTGCGTTCACATGAAAGGGGTGGAGATTGTAGCGTCTGACCAATCAAAGAGCGACCGTCTTTACAATGGAGCAACAGCTTATGATTTTAAATAAGTATAATTAATTTAAATCCATGATGACATTGAAGAGCAGCAGTGTTAGTGCAGCGCACCAGGAGGCGGAGCTTTTATACTCGCTCAGATCTGATCCACTTCATAACTTGGTCTTGTCCAGGTTAGTTGTTGCTTAAGTTTAAAATTATGAATCATTAAAATCCATAATTCAGACTAAAAACAACACTGTTGTTACAGAAAAGGCAGGAATGAAACAACCCAGGCAGGAAGCTGCTGACACTGTAAATGCGTAAAAGCATGATATTATTAATCATATAAATCCATTGGATGGGATCATAAATAATGTGATGCTTTTACTCATTCACGGAGTCAGTTGATGAAGCCTGTGTCTCGATTCGTATACTGGATGAGTGAAGTTATATATTAATTCCATGAATTATGAGTTCACCAATCCGCGCGTACAATCGAGGCACAAGCTGACTGTAGGTCAGTCCATCAGATATAAATCTATGTCCACACAGTGGCGTGTTCACACATCACCTTTTATTGGACAACTTGCTTTCTAAGAGAGTTGATTGGTCAGGAGGCGGGACTTTATCACTCGCTCAGATCCTAGCCAGAGCAAAACCTGAGCAGGCTAGCTAGCCGTTCAGCATAAGTTTCCATGGTGGTTTAGCTCCGTAAGACGTTATCGAGCTTCGTAGCCCAGCACACAATTTGCAAAAGATGATGAACAACAAGAACACACAAAAAAAAAATGCAATAAATACTTTTCAAACTTTTATTATTACTACATATTTTTTTTAGATTGTAGATGTATTATTGTGTTTTTAACAAAGGGTGAATATTGAAGATATGTCAGCGTGGTGATTAATGTTCTTTTATCTTTTCCATACCTGTACAAACATTCTGTTTTGTTTTTCCTGGTTTTAACTTGCTTTTCTGCACAACTTCTAATAACATCTTGGCCGTAGTTTTGATGATCAATAAAACTGTGACCCTGACACCCATAGTGTTTGTGTGTATAGTAACCCACTAGGCTGTTAAATAAAGAAACATGATGGGAGTTAACTGTGCTCTGAAAGTCCCAGTGTTCTCTCTCTCCGTGTCGCTGCTGCAGGGCCAAACAAAGCTTAAGCTGTTAGGATCACTTTGTGCACGCAACCTTAGGGCACGTGTCCAAAATACTGTTTATTTTTCAGAGTGCAAGAAGGTTATTTTTTTTTATTTATTTAGGTTTCAGTGAAGAGAACAAGTGCACTGATGCCTTGAAAAAACAGCACATGATCCATCATTCTTTTAACAATTCAAACATATCACAAAACAGCATAGAGCTCTTGCACTGAGAGCCAAGAAAAATTACAATAACCCAGTTCTAGTTAACTCTAACTTCCTAAAATCCTGTTCTAATTATTCATGTTTACATGCAGCAAAATGATTTAGAATTTGCAGCGTTTACATGAAAACTCATTATTGTGTCCAATAAAAAGTTCAATTTGCAAATGTGCTGAAAGGCCAAAGTGTTAACCACTGTAATCTATTAACAAATAATACTATATTTTCTATTATATCTGAAGATTTCAGGAAAGCAGTGGGTTGTATTGGGTTTATTTCTATAGTGAGAAAATGATTTATGGTAATGACAGAAAGGTGAATAATCCAAATTTAATTCTAATTTTCAATTTAGATGCATTATATATATATATATATATATATATATATATATATATATATATATATATATATATATAGGTACATCTAAAAAAAAATATTCTAATTTTCTGAAACACTGATTTTCGGGTTTTCATTATCTGTAAGACATCATCAAGTTTCAAGAAATAAAGGCTTGAAATACTTTGCTCTATGTCTCATGAGCATACATCATATATAGGTTTGACTTTATGAAATGAGTGACCAAAAATATTAAAGTTTTTCACGATATTGTAATTTTTGTAGGTGTAAATGTGTGTGTGTATATATATATATATATAAATTTTCAGGCCACTACTTTTTGAATATTGGTGCTACTTCCTGGATATCAGTATGTGGAGTGTGGGTGCAGGGGCGGGGCCTCTACCATGGCTCAGGGGAGCTGGAGAAGGCAGGCCCTCCCATGACTTGTGCCTAGAGGTGCCCTGAGTAAAGGCACAGTCTGTTTAACATCACCCATCATGCATATTTATACAGGGGTTCTATAGACCCATTTCATGTGACGTATGCATACTGAATGAGGTGCAAGCGAGCGCAGGCTCGATGCAAAACAACAGAAGCTATTGTGTCAATGTAATCGCTGCTGAGGCGATGGTGTACGTGTGCAGACGGAGCACTATCTCAGTCTGGATCCAGTAAAAAGTGACCATAAAAAGCTGTAAATGGACTGATATGCAGACGTGGGACAGTGAGGAGGAGACTTTATGTAGAGATGGAAACTTATCCATTGAAACTGATCAGAATACGCGGAAATACATGCAAACCTTTGTTAACAGGAGTACAGCAGCCATCCTACCTGCCCGTTCATAACAAGTTGTTCGAAGCATCTAGAGACTTAATGCTTTTAGGTTTTCTTTTGATAATACACTGGGTTTTTCTATCAGATATGTATAAATATCTGGTCATTGAACATCGGGCCAGGAGCGCACAACGGATGACCACTCCACGTATGCTGCATGTGTCCCACAATCGCTCACCTGTACTTAAAGTGAGGTTCCTTAAATAAGCGACAAACTAAGACAAAATAAGGTGACAAACTTTCTACATGCTACCAACTATTTATGAGCCTTAACAGCGATTCATTAATTGCCATTTTTCAATTTTTCAAGCGTCACATGTACAGTATGTGCGCGCACGTCAGTCACGTGTCATGTTTGTCCACAATGAAATGGGTCTGTAGGATGCTCCACTCATTCTCCAAGTTAAAACTCATTAAAAACCAGTTGAGGATCACAGTGGGACAGGAGAGACTGAGTTGACTTGCCATGATGTCCATAGAGAATGAGAGCAAAGAAAATGGACAAACAGAGCATCGTGGATGAGTTCACGGAGCACAAGGCTCGTCGTATGTCCTTCAAGTAATGGTGAGTAGGCCTAATACAGTACTTCATATTGAAATAGTGTTTGTGAACACGTGGGCCACTGTGCCAGATTTACTAAACTTTATAGCTACTGATACAGGCTCTGAGTTGAAATGGTTAAAGTGGGTGTCAAAATGACGTGGTCGCTATCCGTGGTGCTGAGAGGCTTTGACTTTGTGATGTTTTAATATTAGTGACCATCCTAATGTTTTTGTTGTTCTCTTGTTTTGTTATACTTCATGTCCGTTTGATGGACTTCAAAATTACAGTCGCTCTCAGTGGTGCTGAAGAGGCAGAGCAGCAATATGCTTTTGGGAGAGGGTGTGGCCTCCTCCTCCTTACAGCGGAGTGAGACTGTGCAGCGTCTCTGCCATACCAGGAAATAGCGCTGTTTAGTCATTTGGTCTATGAAATGCACAAAATGCTGACACTTTCAAACTTGTATGGACTGTAGGCTATCAGAAATTGAAAAATAAATAATTTATAATTATATTATAATTAAAACAAATAATCAAAACATCAATTATCCATTGGGTAGGCACTGCCTACCTTGCCTACCCTGACTGCACGTCACTGCTTATAAGTATGCTCATCCCCCTCAAACTTTTCCGCATCTTGTCACCAGTGAATGGAAAAAATAAAGTTCCCTTCACTCTAGTGAATAAATCCTTTGCACTTTGTTAAACATAATTAATATTGAATCGAATAGCAATGCAGCTCTTCAAATAGACTTCAGAACTAGGATGCGTCAGTGAACTGAATCAGCTCTCGGACAACAAATATTTAATGGTTCATCTTTTAAGATATTGAACAAGTGATTAAAATATCTCAACCTGCAGTAAATGGCTTCCATCAAATTAGCTTTCATGATGTCTGTTTATTTATGGACCTAATGGATTGACCACTGCTTTATTTGTTTTGAGCTGGAGGTCAATAAAATCCAGCACGGGGTGCAAATCTATGAATAAAGGAACAGCATAAGGACAATTGATGGAGGTTTCAAGAGAGTGCGATACATACAGTATACAGAATAAAGTGAACCACAGAGAACAGTGGAATCAAAGCAAATCAAAAGGACAAAACCAGTGGTGGACAGTAACAGGCCTAGCCTATACTATTTAATCTCCCAAGAACAATCTATGCAAATATTCCATTGAAGTGTTCGACAGGGGTTAAAAGACACTGTGTTAATGTTACACAATGAATTTCCATAATAAACAGCTTTATTTAATGTTAAATCTCATCTTCATCTATTAATTCATAAAAATTCTGTCCATGCTTATGTGTTTGTGTGTCCGAACACAATATATACCTATGGTTTGAAGAAATTATGTTTCATTTATTCAATTGTGAAATGTTTGGTAAATGTACTGATAAAGCCTGCAGGATTCAGTTACTCCAATAAAGTTAAGAATCATTGATCTACGCCAGCGATTCTCAACTGGTCAACGGGACTCAAAAGTGGGTAGCGGACATGTACCCAACTGGATGGGTCATGTCAGCTGGTGAAAAATTAATAAGTACTTAAAGCTGCTATCCGGAGTTTCTGAGAAACGTCTCGATGTTCCGCCCTAAAAAGCTTCACTTCCTCCCACAGCCTCTGCCAATCTATCAGAAGCCACGCCTCTACTTTTCTGCACGCACATCGCGGAGCATAACAAGGTTGCATTGATACAGATCTATGGGTCAGGTAAGAGCCAAAATATGTTGTGACGTATGGCTTGTTTCCGTGCACAGTTCCACATTCACTATGATTGACAGTCTCAAAAACAGGAAGTCGAAGCCTATTGGCTGGGTGCACTCGGCAATTGTTTCCATTTGAACAGGGGTCTATAGGATGGAAGAGGGGATTATATATATTAATGTATATAAATGACCACCAGCAGTAGACCATAGGAAAAGACTAGTTAGGTATTTTTTTGCATTTTAAAAAAATCATACATAAACATAGATTATTCAGAATTTGTTGGACTTGTCTTTCATTTTCTTATTCATAGTTATTATTAATGGGTTATATAACTAAGAATATTAATTATGATTATTAATATTACTTCAATATTTGTGGGGTGCCACTCCTTTTAACAGGAGAAATATGTCTATGTTTTTAGACTAGACTCATCAATGTGAAACCAGAGAAAAGTGAATTCTAACAGCAACATCTACACCATAATCACAGCTTTAATGAATCAGAGGAATCAAAGATTATGTTTAACCTTTTATTCAAAAGTCAACAATTAACACAGTCAAAATATCAATTGAAATGGGATAATTAAATCATGATAAAATGCATTTCTAGGCTAATAAAAGTGAGGATTATATGTAATAAAGTGAAATCACTATTCTCGGAGAATGCTAGTCTACTAAATATTGAATAAAAATGCAGGATACATATTCGAATAATAAGATCATAAAATCAAAGAATAAATTCATAAAAAGAGCTCATAAAACAAAGAGAGGAAGACAGACAGGGGAGACGAACAAACATGAATGAGATGAACTGTGTGTGGATCATGTTGTGAGTGTAAGTGTGTAGTTAATGGAAGTATGTATGTGATCTATTGTGGATGAAGTTGCTGATGAAAGTTCATTCATGTACCTTGAAGATGATGTCAAGGTTAGACCTGGAGGTGGTGTTTGAAGAAATGCAGCAGGACGGGCCACCGTTGAGTTCTGTTGTTTCAACAGAGTGTAGCCCCTTCAGCCAATCCAGGCGTTTCTGGCCTTCGCAGCTGGGTTAGAGAATGGCTCGTGGCTTACCCCAATGGGTCGCAGGCCGGGCTTCTTTCGGCTGTTACGCACGTCACTAGATGCTGGATTCGTCTGAACCAAGCAGCTGTTGATTCCAAAAATCTAACTGTTTCAACTAAAAATAAAATGAAATAAATGAAGAGGTGGGGAAGGGAAACGCGTTGAGGATTAAACGCCAGCATCCCAAAACTGAAGTTAGGAGCGGCTTTCTTCCTTTTAAAAGCTTATCTTTGGGACTCGCCTCCCAAGAAGGGAACTTCGTTGATTGGCTTAAAGTTGCCAGCATCTCAGCTGGCTGCCTTTGGGTGTGTCTGGGGTGTGTGTTTTTGTGAGACAAAGACAAACAGGAGGGATGATTCCTAGATTTACACATAAACCATAATAATGAGTTCAGCATATTCAAATAATCTTTTGAACATCATATCTTGAAATATCATGTATTGCGAAAGAGTTTGATACCAAACACGACTGGAAAATAGCCTAGGATCACTTTAGGAACCGGTTAATGAATTTTACTTGTAATTACTCATAAACATAAATGTCAAAAATCATGTTATGCCTCTTGTTTACTATATGGTTGCAGTAGATACCTCAAACTAACTTTTGTGATGTTTTCTGGTATTTTAAGCACTTTTTAAATGATGGAACATTTAAAATAGCATTCTGTGGGTATTAAATTATAACAATTTGAATTTCTGTAGAAACCATTGCAATAATGTTTTCATTTGTAACTTTTCAAACATAATACAATTTCTTTGTTCTCCCTTCTTCACTGGGACACATCTCAGAGAAGAGGCCTGGAAAGTGTCCTTCTGTGACATTTCACCACAGGGGGTCAGGGGTCAGTGGGACAGTTCTGTGATCTTACAGCATCCCAAAGGTATCTGTTTGTAAAGGAGGGAGAAGACGGATGTTCTTCCCACGTGTGGAGTCGTAAAAAGAGTTCGTACTGAATATTTCAAAGAGTTGGGTCAGTCTTTTCGGCTACGGTATTGGGTTCAAAGGCCGCATAGTGGGGTTACCTATGTACCTCAAAGTTGCGGGGGCAGTTATTGTGTAAACAGTTTGTGATAAAGAAACAGGCTCCTTGGTTAATTCCTGCTAGGAAGAGGGTCTTTAGGCTTGATGTGGTTTGGTTCCCTACAATTTTGAAAGATTTTTTTCTGTTGACAGCTGTGCTGTGAAATGCATGTTGCACAAGAAAATATATAGATTACATTTAAAAAAAAAAAAAAGATTATATGTGTTGTCAACAGCTATTTTTGAAAAACTAAATTTGGTTGGTTAAATTCTAAAAAAAAACAAAAAACGTGGGTCGTGATTTAATGAACGTGGCAAAATGTGGGTCCCAGGATGAGACCAGATGAGAGCCCCTGATCTATGCTACGCTAACTAGCTACTCATTAATCACTATTCCTTTTTATTCAGAATGCTCTCAATTCAACCTACTCACCACAGATTGTAGAGTCGACAGGTGCTAGTTTTTATAGGAAGGGCGTGGCCAAAAGTGGTGGTTCATGATGTAAGAAACCACCAAAACATCACAAACCACCATTCTTAGCCAACAGCAAAAGTTAACCCATAGAGGTTGTGCCTAAATTAAATACTTAGATTATCGTCCAACTTTTGACATTTTACTCAATCAACAACACTACCTCATAAGTGCATTTGTTTTCAGCAGAAATAAGTAGTTGTGGGGTTTAGTTACTCTATACTCACTATTTTTGAGTATCTGTCCTTAGCTTGAGTCTTATATTTGGGGGAAATTTAATATTTTCACACTAGTACATTTGAAAGACAAATGATTGACTTGTTACACCTGGTTCCTCCTGGCCTCTCAGCTCAACACCTGATTCAAATCAGCAATCAGGTAGAGAGGGAGGGGGAAGTGTCTAAAACGGCAGAAAGAACTGGAAGAGAGGAAGCACAACACAAAAAAAGATGCGGGGGAAGGTTCAATCGTGCCTTTCTTGACATGGTGTAGGTTTATTTCAGTTTGGATTCGAGATTACTGGTAGTTTTGATTTCATGGTTATTGTGATATAGGTTTAGTTTTTTTTTGTTGTTTTTCTAGTTTAGAGGGTGGATGCTGGGTGCTACATTCCTATATGGGATTGGTCCAGTAGCCTCCCTACATTTGGTCAGAGTTGCCAGTCTTTGTTGTTTTCTGAGTTGTATTTGGTTTTGTAGCTACTTTTTAATTTAAATAAACACATTTATCACTTAGTATTTGACGTTTATTATATTTTGTAGTCCTTTAAGCTTTTTATGCTCATGTTTTTGCATTGCGTTCTAACAAACGTTTTTGTGCCTATTAAGGGCTTCTATATGTGTTACCCCACATTTACACATAGTAAAATGGATTGGCAAAAAAATGAAATGTGAACGCTGCAAAAAAATAAAAAAAAAACAGCACTCGGAGAGCGCAAACCTCTGCCAAGTGCCAAATCTCCTCTTTTGTATCCGTAGCTGGGTTTCCATTACAGATTTTTACAAAATAAAAGCGATATTTCTAAATGTCGACAAAGTACAATTGTGCTTTCAACGTGTTTCCATTGAACATTGGTTTGGGCAGGAGCCTCACAACTTCCATGATATCTCATCCCAAGAGACTTAGCTGTAGAAAGATGGACGCTCCAAACCTCCTTATAACACTGTTTCATGTCTAATGTGGCATTCTCCTTATGTTTCAGTGTTTTCAGAGCACTTTTGCTACACATTTCAATAGCAAAACGTCTGAAATTCTTCCTCATGAAAGCGTAAAAACTTTTTTGCGATATTTGACTGTTGTTTTTCGATATTTGGGTGTTTTATCAGTTTTTTGCGCATTTCCAAGGGGAATGGAAACGCAGCTAGTGATCCTGATCTTTCACAAATGCACGGGCAACCCTTATTTTTTAATAAAATTGCTACAAAACAGATGAAACTCAGTGGAGAACCAACCAGATATAACTGGGTCAAAGTCAATAAAGATTGGTCAACTACAGAGATATACATTTATGAAAATTTGTTGATGAGATCCCCTCCAAAATGTAATGCAATCTACCATGGAGTAAGGTATATAGACAAGCAAATAAAAACACTGTTGAATATAAAACCGTCTTTGGTAGAGGTAAATATGTAAGGTAACTATGCTTTCTGAATTTAATTGAAATACAACCAACGAAAGTGCCTCCAACTTAAAAATGACAAAACTAATGAAAGTACATCAGACCCTAATTAAAATGTCTGTTTATCTAATAGCTGCTTTGAAAGTACTGTGGTGAAATAAGATGACAATCCATCATCTTTGCTCTATTATGTGCATGAACTCTGGCTTCCGATTGATGCAAAGGGATGCTAACTATTTCCTTTTATCAGCCAAATGTCCAATCTGTATTAAATTGTTTAACAAAGTGGTGCTTTCTTCTCCTTTGACTCCAACTCTCAAAGAAATTTCTTGAATAATTCAAAACTCATTTCAGACACAAAAGGCGAAGATGTTCAAAGCTGTGAAACAAAGGAGACGCGTGACTGTGATTTGATGGATAAACTTGGGAGGTATTTCCGTCCTCTGCTTTGGTGCCAAAGCACCTGCACGACAACTGGCAAAGGCAGCTAACAAATCCATCAAATGCATCCGTCATGCGGGGTCGTGATGGGTTTTGATATCTGCGAAGCGTCAAAAGAAGCCTCATTAGTCCTGAAACTTCAACACATTCAGGCACACGATCATGCATGACTGCACCTGTGTTTGCACTCCACCATGTGCTCGGGCCCTAATCTGTTATTGAGTCCGGTATGAGTTAGAAAATTAGCTAAACCTGTGCTATACTAATCATGTATTATGAGGATTTCAAAAGGCTTCATAATGGTTGGATATGACTTTATAATGTGAAGGACAAAAAATATTCATTCGTTTCTAATAATGATGAATGTAATAGTCATCACAAGGTTCAATTAGGAATCACATTGTAATAACACTACCGGAGAACCTCAAAGCTTATTAACTTGATTTAAAATACGTTCACATTCAATTTGCTCTTTGAGATGACAAGATTAATATGTATGATCATCTTTTTTTCATTTCTTAAACAAGCCGTCATTATTAATATTTACTGAATATTTGTACCTCAGTGATGGGTGCATGGTTAAAAGTAACTAAACCCAGAGGTTTTGGTTGCCGTGCGTCTAGGCTGGAAATTTAAAAAGTGCCTTGATCTTGGGCGGGGCTCCTGGAGCAGTTAAGACACACCTAGTCGATACTATAAAATCTCAAAAGAACGGACTTTTACTGGGCTTTATTTACGGGTGATTAGTTCTTATCTCCTTTCCGCTCTGTGGACCCAACTGTGTTATCATTGAGCTGCTGCTTCAAAACTACAATCAAAATAAAAGGGAAAACTGTTCTTATTATGTGGTCTTCTGTGTCGTAGCTAAAATACAAGGTGTGTTGTGTGTTTTCTCCCGATAGACGTGATACGTCACGTTCCTCCCTTGTCCAATCAGAACCCTTCCCAACCCCCAGACCTAAAGCCGAATAAACCGGTTTTCCATGTAAATCTAAATTCTGAGTTACCATTTCCATGTAAACACGAAACAAAACACTTTAATTCTGAACGATTTAATTCGGAATAACTAATTTCGAATTTTAAAAAAATCATGTAACCGTGGCCACTGTAAACCTCCATTCGGAATTAGCATTTCCATGTAAACACGAAGCAGAACACTTTAATACGGAACGATTTAATTCGGAATAACTAATTTCGAATTTTAAAAAAATCATGTTACCGTGGCCACTCTAAACCTCCATTCGGAATTAGCATTTTCATGTAAACACAAAGCAGAACACTTTATTTTGGAATAACTCATTTCGAATTTAAAATAAATCATGTAACCGTGCCCACTGTAAACCTCCATTCGGAATTAGCATTTTCATGTAAACACAAAGCAGAACACTTTATTTTGGAATAACTCATTTCGAATTTAAAATAAATCATGTAACCGTGCCCACTGTAAACCTCCATTCGGAATTAGCATTTCTATGTAAACACAGAGCAGAACACTTTACTTACAAATAGATACGTTTTGAAAAATTAATTCTGAATTAAAAACAAACCGTGGCCACAAAAGAAATAAAGTTGAATTGAATTAATTTGAAGTATGTTCATGACAACATAGCAAACTCCAAATTTGGTCTCTTTGTGAGCACATTTCTGAAATAATAGAAATGAATTTTACTAGCTAATTCTCAGGGTTGTTAGTTTGTTTGTGTTTAGCCCTTATGGCCAATCCTTTAGTTTTCCTTTTTTTAGTCAGCTGTAGGTACTAATGTGTTCATTCTCTGGTCTTTGTGTTCCCGGGTCTTCCTGCTCGTGTCTCCACCTCCCAGTGATGTCATTGTGTTTGGGTTGTGAGTGATTGGCTGCCTCATGTTTGACACACAGGTGGGGCTCGTTCCTAATCAAGCCTCCCTCACTATATAGCTGAGTGTTTAGACACTGAATGATTGCTGTCATTGTCATAGGTACGTTAGGGGTGGGAACCTCACGTTATGGCGATACTGCGATTATCGATATATTGGTCAGAAATAATCTACGATAATCTTGACATAACAAGAAAAAAAAAAGATGAAGTGAAAAAATACAATTTTTATTTTCTCTGAAAGACAATAAATTGAAAAAAAGTGTCCTATGAACAGTGACATTATTTTAGTGCAACATTTCTCTAAATAAGTGTCAAGTATCTCCAATCGTGCTTTCTGTAAACAAAAAAGGGTCTTTCTTACCAGTGACACCATTATAGTGCAATATTCCAGTAAACAATATACTGGTTCCTTCAACAAACAGCGACAACATTTTTGTGAAGACCTACCTGCACAGTTATGATACTTAGCGCGAGCATATCGATAATCGATCGCGCGAAAAAAATATTGCGATATATCGCCGAATCGAGATCCCCTGCCTCCAGTTCCACCTTTCTGTGCCAGCTTGGATTTTTTTTTTTTCCTTGTTTTCAGAGTTTTGAATTATTAAATTTTAAAATTACCATCATTTTCTTGCCTCTAAATCTGTATCCCCAAACAAACACCTCAACCATGACACCGATATTAGAAAACGAGTTGAGCGGGGGGGTTAAAATGGAAGTTGATCACATTGCAAAAGCTCAGATGACACTTAAACTTACATCATAATGCTTTCCATAAGCTCAAATATCACGACACAGCTTGTGAGGAAATGGGTGGACTAAAGAAAGCAAATAAAAATAATAACGTGTACACCAGTGAGTTTAAAAAACGACAACAACTGAATACTGAAAGTGTGTGGGAGACACACAAACCAAGCTCAGTGTGTGCGTCAACATCGTCTCCTGCCAGAAGTCGGCCTGGCAGCAATCACTGGTCGAGTGGTTCAAACCACAGTGTTTCTGTTATTCTAAAAAAAAACCACAATCAGAGCTGTATTGTCAGAAGCTGTGTCGCACATAAAGGCCTGTGTTTGCAGACAACAATTTAACACTTTGATGCAGATTTTAAGCACTGCAGGTTTTTGTAGACAGCAGTTATAAATTGTGACTTTATTCAACATTGATCCTGTTCAGTGGGTGTTCATTCTTATATATTATATTGTCAGTGATATATCAACATAATGGAATATAGTCCACTGCATGGAGTTAAAACAACCCATCATGTAGTGGAATAGTATTTTTACGATTGCCAGTACTGGTCCAGGTACCATTTGGCGCTGGACATAGATAATGGTAATGGTTTGCAAGTACTCAAGTTACAGTATTTGAGTTGCTTTTATGGATACTTGTACTTTTTTTGAGTATATTTCTAAATCAATAATTTTACTTGTACTTACGTTTGTTTTTTTTTTTTTTTGAAACGTAATTAGTTACATTTCTCCACCCAACTGTAAACGAGTAAATCATATCAAATGCATCCCATCAGTTTTGGAGTTCATAAATGTAGCGATAATTAGAGCCTGATGATCTTATAATTTTCAATTGAATTCATTGGTGTTTATCTCACAAGAATTGTACATTTTAACAAACCTTTAATTTTATACAGATGCCTTTGAGGAAAATAAATTCAGATTTGGTCTTTTTCTTTTATACATGAGATGTTTACTGTATGCAAGCAAACCGTGGCAAGATTTATTACCAAAAACAAACATGGGGTGTGAAAGTAACTAGTAACTTTTACTTTGAGTAATACTCTGACAATGTAAATTTTGTAGTCGTAGTTTACGTCGACTACATATTTTTACCTAATTTAAAAAAAATACATTTGAACAAAAACTATATCAGAATTTTCATTGACCAATGTCCAATCAGATCACATTTTTTTTTTTTTTTTTTAAAGAAGGTATCCAATAAAATCAACTTTTGTTTCATGAAAGGCAGGATATGCCTGTAAGGGATGCAATAGGGAGGAAGCTGCTTGTATTTGTAAATACACAACAACAGATCTGATGTGATCAATGCATCCACAAACGTTACTACCACCCAATATTTGGTTGAAAATGCTGTTTGAATCTTTTATTATTATTAAAGGGAGAGTATAAAAAGAAAGGGCAGTGTTACACCTAGGTGAGGAGGAAGGGAAGAGGGAGTCAGGGTAGGAAATGGAAAGGGTGGGGAAGAGTGGACTGTTTTAAGCTAAGAGTGAAATGTGATGTTATAATTATGCTTATTGTGTTGTGTAATCAATTAAACCTGTCTGGTGACACCTGGAGCCCCCAGCTTAAGCATAATGGTGATGGCTGTGAACAGAGGAAGGCGTGAGTGGTCATACCTAAAACTGGTATTTGGGATCAACGTGTCTCAGGTTAAGACTAAAACTAAGTTGCATTTTAGTCAAAAAGCTGACTGAAACTAAATTTTTCTATTACATCACCAGCCCTCCCTAAGGAAGGGTAAGAAATCTTTTATTATAGGGAGGATATAAAAAGGGAGAGCAGTGTTACACCTAAGTGGAGAGGGATTTCTTTTCTTTTTTATTATTCTTTCATTTCTTTTTTGTTTTTACACAAATTCCTATATACAACCAACTTAAAAGTTGTTGACGATCAGTTTAAGGTCCCGACCCTCGATGTACGTCACACCTATTTATGTAGATTGTCGTTTATTGACATAATATGATCCTAAAAGCAGAATTCTTT
Organism: Gouania willdenowi; assembly: GCF_900634775.1. Lineage (NCBI taxonomy): Eukaryota > Metazoa > Chordata > Actinopteri > Blenniiformes > Gobiesocidae > Gouania > Gouania willdenowi. Next base: position 21,171,297 of record NC_041061.1, on the reverse strand, counting down.
GTATAAAAATGATACATTAAAGTTTCCTTTGCTCACATAAGAGAGCAACCCTCTGTTTTTTCTAAGGAAGCCTGTATTTTGATGTGTGCTCCCCCTCTGTTTTCGCTCCTAGCTACCTCGGAGAAATACTGCACACAAGGGTTTGGAAACCTGAGGATGTGAACAGGTATGAATAACATCTCCTCCAGGTGTGGACTTTGAAAACAAAAGCAGATATAGCAGCAGTCCACTGCCCTCGACCCCTACAGAGAGAAAACCCATGTAAAAATGTCCAATCTCTAATAAGATGGCTGTGGATGGAGAGAAAAATAAAAACCAAATGCTACAGAACTAAGCTTGCAATTCTTTCTCCGATTGTACTTCTTAGCTCTGTCAGATTCCTTTGTGCTAGAATACATGGTGTTTGTACTTCAGGCTTTCATGTTCCTGTCACTTTGGGGAATAAATCATGAAAAAGCTCAAGTGCTTGTTGGATTTTCTGAGACAATAAATACGATTAGAACGAGCGGAACGTCACTCTCCTGCGTTGACGGTTTCCATTCTTCTTTTGATGTCAAAAATCCACCTTTCTCTCACACGTCTGCCTTCTCTAGCTTCTTAAGACTTCCACGTGTCCGTAATTCTTCCACTTTGGTGTTTGTGATGGAGGTAAAACCTTGACACCCAGCAGCTTTAATATATACTCTGTTTCTGGGAATCCTAAAAGGAGGTCAGAAGTGGCTATGTGCCTTCAGCGGGGAGCTGGAGGCACTTTTTTGCAATCAGAGCAGAAGGTTTGGGCAACTATGCTGATTACAGCCAGCTTCGAATAGTGATTACACACAAAACAGGAGGTGGTAGAAATAGTAGATGTTGAAGCGTATAAAGCCAAATCTCACTTGTTAAAGTTTTGTTGACTTCTAGGGAAATAGTTGGGAATGGGAGACTGGTAATAACTTACACATCAAAGTAAAGGTTGGGTACGTAATGAGGTTCTTGATTCTGCAGCTCTCATATAAATAATAGTGTCCTCCATATTGTTTTCTCTGTACTTTACTTTAGTTATTCCTTTGGTTTTTCGGAGATTAACTCGTCCAAAACACTTAATACAATTTTACCAAACAGGGCAGGCATTATACTGATTCCGAGACGTATAATGAGGGTTATACTGACTCTGAGTTTTCAGGTTATGCATCATCACTAATATTTTTTTTTGTGTAATGCAGTTTGTCTAGTTTGTCTTACTTTGTTTATTGCAATTGAATTATGACATTTCTTGAGTTAAAAGTGTTTTAAATGGATCAACATCGTAATAGCCCACATTTATCAACCTTGCGTCAAAACGAGTGCACATTTCGACGTACGACAGGACCGACATGTGATTTATGAAACATTTGTATTTGACCAATCTCAGCGTACAAATAATCGGGAGTTGATTAATCCGGCGGCTGAATTCGATCGTCATTAACATGTTACGCCCTCATGTTTTGGAGGCTCCGCCCAGTGAGGTCGAACAAGAAAAGCTTTTCCAAGATGATAATTGGCATCCTCACGGCTGAGGTGGAGCAAAACAAAATTTGCTTTATGACGGTGTGAAAACTGGTATTAAAGAAGCACATTTAAGCGCTCTGTGGAAGAGAATCAGCTACTGAGCAGGTGACGTCTGCCCCCCTGTGTGCAATGCGAGCAACTTTACAGCAGAGATCCTGAAGAGACACACGGAAATAGGTTGTTTTTTTTTGTTTCGTTTTTTATTTAATTCCTTATAATAATCTGTTTGGATCTGTTCTGAATGTGTGTCTGCTAATGCTTAAATGACAGCTGAGACTTGTTTAATCCTTTATTTTCAGTCTCAGTCAGATTAGGCTGTGTGCTGCACTACAAATCCACTCACTCAGATTTGTGTATGACAGGTCAGACTTGATCGTAGCGTACGCTCACATCATAACTGATTAAATACCGACGCTTGCGTGAATTTGGTCGAACCCACGTCGTACATGGATCTGATTGTGCGAACGGTTGATAAATGAGGGCCATTCTGAGTGACTTTAAAGTTGATTTTCAGCTGGGGTAACTCATTTATGGTCAGTGGCTAAATAGAGCAACAATCGGATTCAGCAATGCGGTTTGTCAAAGGATGGATTCATACAAGACATTGCATAATTTGGACATAAAATGACCTTTTAACTTTCCTGTAACATAGAACTTGTTGGATGGTGTCAATAGAGTTTGTCACATGAATTATTTCTGAAACTGTCTTTTAAATGTCTGTTCCTGTCAATTTGAACTTTTACCCTCACACAACTTATGCCAGGATGTTGTTTAGGGTCAGAGGTTAGGTTCAGCTTCCAAGCTTTAAATAATCAAAGTAATGGTGTTAAAAATCCACCAAAATGTTCTGAAAATTGACCAGAATACAGTCAATTGTAATCCTCATTGTATTGTAAAAAAATTTAGATCCTTTTGTGAAAATGTGAATGTCACCTAATACTTCCCTGCCATCCTTCTATAAGCTAAGCACAGATACATACATATATACTATAAAAGCACCCTGTGGGACACACATGACTGTACAATGATGGAGACGTTGTGTTCGTGAAGCCGAAGGTCATCCGCTCTCATGTGTTCTACAGTACAGGCTGTTTGTCACAGACGCCTGATGTAGCTGAGCGTTCCTCGCTCCATTTATCAGAGGATGCTCATCGATGACTCCGTGTCCTTGGATGACAATTCCTTTCTGTAGCTACAAGGCTTGGCAGAGGTCAAGTCTCTCTTTTTATATCTTACAGTTTAAAACATGATGGAAAACAGACTTACATTCACTACATGGAAATAAGTGTTTCGGTGCACGCATTAATTATTGAATTCAGACCTATTACCATATATAGTCATGCACCTATAGTCATACAGTGTCATTTGCAAACTTTAGCGAAACACAATTGGTCGTTCTGAATTGCAACTCTTCAGCAACTTGTTGGGAACCCAATGCACAAAGCCAGCACCATAAATGATTTTAAAACAGATTTGGAAACGTTGTTGTTTCACTTGCTGTTGGTGAAAATGTTATTTGTCAGAAGCTAAGTACAAAAGCAAAGTGGAATATTAAATCTGTGTGTGTATGAAAACTGTCAACACTAAAACAGTGTTTTGAATACTGATTTGGTCACCCTGTTTGTACATTTGAGATATGGATTTGCTGTGTGTAAACGGCTGCAAAAATCTTTTTTTCTTTTTTTTTTTCTTCAGAGACTGACAAAAGCAAATCACTATTGACGTTGAATTGTAAAACTTTAGACTATTTCTGCAAGAAAATGCAGTGTTATTTTACTGTAGCATGGTAAGAGACATCACCACTGAAAGAAGGTAACAAAAATGGCTCACAGTTGAAGCTGTGCCACGGACCAGCATACACTGCGCATGCGCGAACACCGTAGGACCGCTGTAAAATTGACGGACTGTACTGCCCACATCTGTCCAACCAGCTCCTGGTCCATCACATCGCCATCTTTTCTTTTTTAAAGCTCTTTTTGCGGAGATTTGCGAGTGTCTCTTCACTTCAAGTTCTTCTTCTTTGTCTGTTTTAATGGCAATGCTTCAGAGTTCTTCTTCTTCTAATTTGTACGTTGCATTTCCGGAAACAAGTCCCGACGTGTCGTGTATGGATGTGCAGTGTGAGCAGTCCGACCGTGTCAGAGTGTCGGACCGTACAGTGTGAGAACATGCATCGTTAGCTGCGCACATTCGGGCTCTGCACATGAGTCGCACAGTTTGAGCTGGAGCTGAGTGCAGCGATTCAAAAAATCGCACGTGTATCCCAGCCTTAAAAAAAGTATTTGGTCACCTGCAAACAAGCAAGATTTCTGGCTCTCACAAACCTGTAACTTCTTCTTTACCTGTATTAATGGAACCTGTTTGAACTGATTGTCAGTATAAAAGACACCTGTCCACAACCTCAAACAGTCACACTCCCAACTCAACTATGGCCAAGACCAAAGACAAAGGACACCAGACACAAAATTGTAAACCTGCACCAGGCTGGGAAGACTGAATCTGCAATAGGTAAGCAGCTTGGTGTGAAGAAATCAACTGTGGGAGCAATTATTAGAAAATGGAAGACATACAAGACCACTGATAATCTGCTGTGAAGCTGACATCGAGGAATAGGTAGATATAGCGCTTCCCACGATCTGAAGGATAGCGCAGGACAGAGACATAGTTTAACTAATCAATTCTTTGTTAATCAATTTCAGAACCAATGAAGACACCTCTTGGGTTAATGGTGAAATGTTCTAAAACAAAACTTCTAGTTGCCTCAACTAAGTGACTTTAATCAACAAGACCTGGAAGACTGATAACTTTCAGACTTCCCACTGATATAGTTGGGCCTAATACATTTTAACACTGTGATAGGTGGCAGAAAGAATACGAAGGTGATTCAGGGAGGAACTCTGTGGGTGATTAATCGCCGTTTAATGTGTTCTAGGAGCAGCCGGAACTGGCAGACTGGCTTACACTCCTGCAGAGGGGCAGCTAGCGGAGCCAACAGAGCTGTTATGATCTGTGCTACCTACAAGAAATTGGCAATAACTTTGGAAACTCGTCCGTGTGCATGTATTCAAACTTTTACCTGGTCCACAGATTTGTCCAAAACTAAGGGCAGGGGTCACCAAACCTTTTTGAATCTGCAAGCTAGTTCTAAGCTAGTGAATAATCCGAAGGGCTACCGGTTTGATATACATTTCTTAAATACAAAAATTAACGGTTTGACCTCATTTAAAGGTTAAGATAAGAAGGAAATCTAGCAGTAACTTAAAAAGGTAGGACATGTTCCAACATACAACATACATGCAATTGATAACTTTTTTAATACATTTCATAGGCAATCATGGTTCCTATTGCGCTAGCCACAATACAAGTTTTACGATAAAAAGTCAACATTTGTGAAATTTACACACTTTGTAATATTTTACAAAAATCCCCTGCATCTTTTTTTTTTTAAAAAAAACACATCAAATCTTATATCTGCAACAAGTAAATGTGTTTCAATGAAAATAAACATTTAAAGATGGTTCATTTAATACAAAAACTGTATCAAGTGCAGCAGAATGTAACTCTACTAAGGCTCTTTATCTCTGTGAGTTTGAAGTCTGGCAAGTAAATCAGATTTTGGACAAAGCTCATGGGTAACTAGTGCTCCTGTTACAATATGACTAAGGGCTCTTCTTGGGGTTCATGTGGGCTACCTGGTGACAGTGGGCACCATGTTGGTGACCCCTGGTCTAGCTAATGGCTCTATAGGAAAGCACTTTTTCACAATAAGTCATATTCATCCATGGCACGAGGGGTTCAAATGTCTTGCTCAAGGATTGACAGGGTTCATGCATATTAACACATCGTTCACTTATGTTGAAGGTCTCATGTCATGCTAGTTTTCACCCATCTCCATTTGTTCTAAGAACCCCAAAAACATAGTATTTAGGTTTATTTTTCCCAAACTCGCCTGTTTTTCAGAGTTTTAGCCTCTGAAAAGTGACTTTCTGAACAACTCTACACAAACAGGCTGATTTGTGGCCTACTTATGCATATTCATGAGTGGGCGTGTCTATAGATGGGACACTGACTTCCTCCTCCCCACACAGTGACGTAGGGCCAGAGGACGGCCCGCCCTCCTCCTCCCACCCACTCCATAGTCAAGCTCATGCTGCTTTATAAAGACGGGATAGAGCGTGGGGGCGGGGCGTTTGCTGGTACATACATAGACTGTAGAAAATACATACATACCACTGTGCGAAAGGTGCTAAAATGCCCACTTTGGGCATGTGTATGAAGCCCAAATAGCATTTTTATGATGTTTAAAGCACAGAGAAGTCGGTTTAGCTTAACATGGGCCCTTTAAGAGGAAAAAATAGTTTGATCAAGGGCTCAGAGGTGTGGTGATAGTTTGGTTTAAAAATAACTTGAAAAATTGACTAAATCCTAACTTTTAGGTTCCTTCCCTTCTATTATTCTGCCTCTGACATGAAATCCAAAACTGCTTCAAAAGCAGGAAAAACTGGCAAACAATGCTTATGAAAAAAAAGTGACACAATAGTGTTTATTTGATCTTGTCTTGTTTAAACTGCTAACATGACAGAAGCTCTTCTTCTACAGTCAGACCAATTGCATCCGCTGTCAAATTTATTTCAGCAGCCACTGCACGCATCTGACCTGAACCTCATCAAAACATCAACATGACTCGGATTGTCAACCAAGCTTTTCTTCCTTTTGCCCTTCTTTGACTGCTGCCGATTGTTAGCAATAACCACACACACACACACACACAAATACACACACGTGTGACATCACTGGGCCTGTTTTAGATTCCAGCCAAAACTCCGATGGAGTCGAAGCAAAACAAAGCGACATTACCAGGAACGAGTCTCTCTCTCTGCTGATCTGTGAGGCAGCTCAGGTCTTTTAAGTCTCATTAATCGTACAACATCAGCTCTGTAATGCCTCTCATTATGAGTAGTGGCCGTGGCAATCAGAGTTATAAACCCTCGCTCCGCTCCAAGCCTCTGCTACCTTAAAGGTGGACATATTATACAAATTGTTCACCTTTTAAAACATTTCCATGTGGTCTAAATGACATATCTGTGTTGATGTTTGGTCAAAATGTAACATGAATTAAGCAACATAAGAGATTTAATACCCTGTAAAAATGAGTTTGTTCTGCCTGGATTTGCACTCTGCAAGCCTTAATGCTTGATTCTGATTTTTTTGCTCAGGGACAATTTTTTGTTCGTCCGTTCACAAAATGTGACCTATATCCAGTGTTTGGAATAACGGCATTTTTTTTTAGTAACGGGGTTATCTAACTAATGACTTTTTCCATTGTAAGCAACTCGAATTTAATGAAGCACCTCACAACAACCCACGCATCTAAAAAAATCTGAATTCTTTGACACATAGCAACTTTATTTTTTAACAGTAACGCAAATAGTTACTTTCCTTGGTAATGAGTTACTTTAATTATAGAGTAATTCAATTACTAACTCAGTTACTTTTTGGAACAAGTAGTGAGTAACTATAACTAATTACTTTTTTAAAGTAACGTTCCCAACACTGCCTATATCAGACTCCATTGTGAACGGTTTGCGACTCCAATCTGACCGGCGTGGGCATTGTCGCGTTTGCAGTGGAGCCGAAGAATGAATGAGCAGGTGCAGAGGACGACGATAATGAAGAAAAAGAAAAAGGGAGCCAATTAATGTTTTGGCTTTTTGTGGTGCTGATTTGCTTTTAAACACAGACCATTTATCATATACACCTTCAAGCTTTGACCAGAACCTGAAAGAGCAAAACTGGAACCGACAGGTCCGACAGACATTAAGTATTCACATCCGCACCCGACTTGAAACCGACAGTTAAAACCTATTTTGTTCCTCATATAAATGACATTTTTACGCTTATTTTGGTGGTATGCATTGCATTTAGAAAGCCCGTCAAACACAGGCGCAGTGCGCGCGTGACAGTGCACCTATTTACATAATCCATGCATCAAATATATAAGGATAATCCATGTTCTTGTGCAGAAAAAGGATCAATTCAACAGTGGATACTTAAAGACTGTCCCTATCCCTCTCTGCTCCATGAGTGCACTCACAGCTGGTAACAATGACGCCAACGTATCAAATGCGCATTAAATCCTCTTTGACCTTTCACACCGAGGTCGCATTGGAAAAAGATCCGATCTGTATCTGATTCAGGACCACACACAGTATGTCCAAACACCGTAATGTAAGAAAAAAAAAAAAAATGTGTCAAATAATTACAAGCTTTTAACAGAAACGTGACAATAGCAGCCATTTGTGCATGAACTATAAACTATGCTTTGTATTACAATTGAGTTTTACTTTCTGATCTTTGTAATCTATTGCATCCCATGGAGCCACATGTAATGAGATACTAAATTATTAATTTGACACTGTGGGTGTAAAAATGCAATGAGTCTCCAAAGCTTACATCAAGTAAATGCTAACATTTTATAAATCGCAAATGCATTACACCATTTAGGAAGAAAATGAGCACAATAACTTGTTATTGGACTAAACTAAGCCATAAAGTTACCTCACACTGGATACCATTGGGTTTACTTTGCACCATCAGGAGGGTGATGTTTAGACAATATGGAATTATTCAGATAAAAACGAGCAGCTGTGATGAAATCCACTGCCAGCCGCTGACTATTCACACTCTGCAGCACTGGGATCCAGAGTCCTATCAGAGCCAGCTCGCCCATCATAAACCAGCAGAGCGGCAACGCAGCTGTCAGAACCACACCAATAAGTAGGCTCTTGGTCCTTGTATTGGTGACAGTGGATTTCTTTATGCTGGTTTATGTTATAAGATGTAACATAAAACTGGGAGCAGAGAGGATGGAATACAGACTTTTTTAAAATGCAACTGTGTACAACTCTAAAAAAAAAAAGTTATTGAGATGAGCACAACGTGTAGGAAGTTTGGAAAAGTTCAGTAGATGATGGAAAATCATGAGGAGTTTTTGTCAAGAAACCAAATGCAGAGATGCAACAGGCAGACAAAAACTTTTAAAAATAATTGTCCATAAAAACCAAAATAACTAAAAGGAACAACCCCTATGGTAGTAGAAATGAGCTCAGAAGAAAACAGGGAACATGAGGAGGGAACACATCAAAGACAATCCTCTAGCAAACAGTGTGACCAAGCATTCCTTACATAGTGCAGAAAAGGCAATCAGGGAATTACCAACACCTGAATCAAAAAAAATTGAACTACAACAAAAAAATAACAGCTGCTACACAGCAATGGTCGGGGCCAGTCAGTAGGCAAAATCAGGCATTTCCAAACAACAAGCAAAATGTAGAAAGATTAAAAAAGGTGGCATTATGATATGCATTTTACATTATTTGAGGCTCGTCATTGCACATGTTACAGAGCAACAAAATCCAGGTCCAGGGTGGAGAAAAGAAAACGTTTGTTAGGCACTGGGGGGCGCGTGCGTGCAGCCTCTTGTGGGCGCTTAACCCGCCTCCTTTATAGCTTGCGGGGAGGGAGGGAGGACGGATGGCCGAAGGAGGCGTTAAAATATAATCCTTCTTGATACAGTCAGATGACATGTGACGACCTTGAATAGGTCTGTTTCAGAAACAAAGTTCCAGATAGTGGTGGGGGAGAGGAGGAGGGGGCCACACACATCTTTCTGCACAACAGCTTGGTGATAGATGAGACAACCTTGAACGGCTGGCTTTGGGAGCCAAAGATAAGCAATTTTTTTTCGATTCAGGCTAGCTCAATTTCAATAGCCTTTAGTGCTAGTCTCTCAGCAGGGGTAACCCAATAAGGTGGCCTTTCAAATAGCGAGCCGAGTATTCAACTTCTCCAAAATTGACTCAGTTCTGTAAACACGTTCCAAAGCAGCCTCCTGCTTGCTTTTGAGATCATTCATCATATGAGTCTGAGTGTTGAGAGCCCTGCTCCATCCTTCAGAAATGACTGGCAGCCTTCAAAAATTGCTGCTAACGTAATACTGATTTTGTGATCAGAAAGCTGCCAGCTCCAATCAGCAGCATGCCTACTACCACAATTCCAATCATGTAGATGTCTTCCACGGAAATAATCGACAGACACACAACTTGCCACTTGTTCCAGGGGTCGAGTGCATATCCAGCCGCAAATGCACTGCTCGGACAGGTGGGCTCACCGCTGCCAGTTCTTTTTGTCAAAAATATTTGGTCGATTACATTGAGAGACCAAGTGATCAATTCCATAATTCCAGATGTGGATAGAGATGCAAAGAGAGGCTCCTACTAGATTCACAAGACCAGACAAAACAAAGCAGCAGCAAGGACAGATACGGGTGGGGAAGAGGGAGCAGAAAAAATGTGACCGCCCTCGTCGAGAAGCAGAAGAGAGAGACATCCTCTATATACGTGCTTATATCAGTGTACCCCTGGGGGTACAAGAGCACATCGCAGGGGGTACTTGGAAAGATGTAATTAATTTAAAAATAATCAGGAAATGTTCCTAGTTGCTTTTTAGGCTATTTTTTGGACAAATTCACAGCAAAATAACAGTAATATTGCTAAAAAAAAAAAAAACAAAAAACTATATTTTCTTGTAAGTTGTTGAAACAGGATTACTTCATGCTGTAGAGGCAATTTTATCACATTTTTAAAAATAGGAGACAATATTTAGCTACATTTTACAAAGGAGACCATATTATAGGTAGTTTGAGAGGGAGGGGCTCACATTTTTATAGGGTAGGAGGATCCAGGATTGTCAGGAGGAGGAGTTTCCGCTATGTGACGCGAGAAAAATTTAACTCGCCCATTCGGAGCTGACTTTTTAGAAAATGTGGAATAGCAAGGGAGGACGGAAACAACTTTTTCAACTTTGGCCCTCTGAATGAGGCTAAAGGGATATATATATATATATCACTGTAGCAAAACCATTATAAAGTGATTTTTTTTTCATCATACTGTCTCTTTAAACAAAGAGTTATTGGCTTCATAAGTAAAAAACTGATGTTTAAAAATCGAATTTTTGCATTTAGTCCAATTGTTAGCATGAGAGCGAAATTTGAAGTCATGTAAAACGTTTTTTGAGATAAAGATGATATTTTACAAACATCGGACAATTAATCAAGAAAAATATCATGTTTTCAATAAATATTGCAAAATGTATTTAGCAAAAATTTGCAAATATGTTTGCATTACCGTTTACAGCCAAACATTTAGATGCACTGTAAGCTCAATTTTCAATGAATCAATTGAGCAAAAATTGTGGGAGGAGATTGATTTAATAAGTTTTACAGTTTTTGAAAAGAACAACAGGAATAGAGTTAATAATTTGCAATAGGTTTGAATGTACAAACTTGTCTTCAGTGTTGGGGCTACATTTTGGTGAAAATTGCAAATCTGTACCACAAATTGTTGATTTGTTGAGAATTTTCAAAATTTTGAAATGTAGAGGCTTGCTGTAGTGGCACCTTTAGGACGATTGGCCTGTTTTTGCTTCTGCCATGGGACTCGGTGCCAAATTTGGTGATTGTTCACGCATCGGAAGTAAAATTTCCTCGGAAAAAGAACATGTCGGAAAACAATCGGTTCTTGGTAGCCAACCCCTAATAGCCCGAGAACTAGCATAAACTATGGAAACCAAACACCGTTCCCATTTATCTCAGCTTGGACAAACTTGAAGCCCATTTTTTTTGTCTTTTTGACGAAAAACCACGACAGTGTAAATAAACAGTAGAATTTAGGGGGGAAAAAAAAAAAAACTTGATCAGCTGACAAGTGTGTCTTTACAGTGCTGCTTGTGTAGCCCACATATAGAACCTCATTCATTGCATTCCATAAATCACCTGTTTAGGTACCCTGCTTCCACTCAGTGAGCTCTGTGTGCTTCCTGTTACAGGCTTGTACGTTTAAGCGTGACACTTTGATTCATGGGCGTCGTCGCTCCTGTAGGGTTTCCTATCGATCTGGCCATCTGTGGGTTTGCTGCTAACCGTGGGGACCAGAGAGCAGTCAGCCCTAACAGATACACAGTGGCTGCAGGGTGCACTGGGACCTCCGCTGTACACGGTACACTTTTGTAGATTCAGACTGCAGTAACAATATGGACGAGAATTAGCACATCCATTAAAAAATTGTGTTTTTCTTCTATTTTTTTAAGCGGACCAGATACCAGCAGCTCTGTTCGAAATACTAGCGTATTACTCATACTAAGTTTGACGTGAAAAAGAGTATGTAGTGCGTTCACATAAGATAGTATGAAAAGATCGAGTACTCGAGAAATACCCGGATGTATACTATAAGGGGACGTTTGCCCACCGTTTGCACGGTGGGCACACGAGTTATACTTAACTGCCTCATAATGCTTTGCGAGTGGAATGTAAAATCGTCTTGGGACCGGTGTCATGTACTGAGATTGTAATATGCGTATATATGAGCGCACATGCGCACTACCAAAAAAGGAATTTTTGATAAAAAAAATTTTGTTTATTTTTGTTTTCAATGTGAACGGACATGTGTTTTATTTGTTTATTGAACTATGTTAGGGTTAGGGTTATAATCTCAGTACGGAGGTAAACTCAGACCGTGACACCGGCTTCAAGCTAAAAATCAATCATCCCCTTTTCAAAACAAAAGCATCTCTTCTTGTCTTCCATTAGTTTTGTACATAGGGCTCTTGCTTTGAAGTTAACCGGAAAAAAAAAAAAAAAAACACCTTTATTTGTTTTCTCCATTACCGATTTGCCAAAGTACGTGACCCGGAAGTAAAGTGTTACACATTCCGAGATATCTTTAGCTCTGCAACACTTAGGAGTCTCTAATTCCTCCAAAATGTCCGTGTGGAGGTTCTGTGCCCAACACCAGCTAAAGTGAAAAGGACACAGTTTTGGATGCACAGTTGGAAGCAGCATGCCGAACTTCCGTTAGCTTAGCCGTTAGCGTTGGATGAGAGTACACTTCCAGGTCACGTACTTTGGCAAATCGGTAATGGAAAAAATGGATAAAGGTTGTTTGTTTTCCGTTTTTCGTTTTCTGTACCAAAGCAAAAGAGCTTGAATTTGACAAACAAGGCGTTTTCCGAATACAAATATCAAATAATGAGTGTTTTTTTCATTTTTCATGTTTTTGTAACATAATGAAAATCGAACGAACAAATGATACACTGATTTGGAAGTTTTGTCAGTAGCACAATGGCGGGTCTCTCAAATGTCGGAGTGAAATGTGTATATGCGAGTTTTTTTAATCAAATGACCACATGTTGATATTGGTCACGTTCTCACTTAAAATGCTTTCAGAACTTTCAAAGTTAATGAAGATATTTAGCCTCAGTGTGCTTCAGGTTTTTGTCGTTGTACGTTCGAAATGCATCTTGGAAAACTTGGAAGTACACTTCAGTGGGAACGGTCACCATCCTAATCATACTAATAGTATATAGTAGACAGTTTACGCTCGTTGAGTTTGTAGTGCATAGTACGTTAGTGTGCGATTTCGAACACAGCCACACTGATTGTTAACCAAGGACTGCTATGTGCTAAGCTAAACTTTTTGCCAATATGTTGTTCTTTTAAAGAAGATGGAACATTTACTGTAAAATGCAACACAAAGGTTTCCAGAAAATGAAAAGTCGCTATTGAAAATAAAAGTGTTTCGAAGGAAGATTAAATGGCCACAGGACACTTTTGAAAAGCAGTGAAAAGGTTGGAGTCCTTGACTGCATGTCAAAATTCTCCGAATGTTGTTTTCATTTTAGTTTGTACTTTTGGATAACTCATTTCCACAGGGACATATCTGTTTATCTTGCCCGTGATTAATTCGTTTAGTTTGATGGACTGACCTTTGTTGTGCTAGAGCCTTGTTGGCAATTAAAAAAAAAAAAAAAAAAGACTAAACCATTTTTGCTCATACTGTTACTTTTTTAGAATATAAAATACATATATATATATAAAATATAAGCTACTTTTTTTTTTTTTTTTAAATAAGAATTTGATTTCTGTGGGATTTTATAGCACCATCTAGCAAGTTAAAGCGTGATTTGCACTTGTTTACAAAATGAAATGTAGTACATACAAAAAAAAGTATATATCTATATATAGTTTATAATCTGTAAAATACTCATTTATATTGAAATATGTTTTTTTAATTTAAAAAATAATGAATTTAAAAAAAAAAAAAAACAAGCAGTGATGAATATAAAGAACATACATTTTCTGTGAGTTGGGCGCCACACATGGTATAACGTAGAAGTATCCCTGTCTCAGGCCTTATGACAACAATAACTTGTTTTTGTTAGTGTTTCTATAAATCCCTTTTATTTACACAATGATACACGCAGAGAGAGTTTATCACAGTGTCAGCTTAACCTGGTGACAGAAGCAGTATTTTTTCATGCTGACATAGCAGCAGACAGAATCTGATTCATTTACGTCAGTATTAACACGGGTCAGATCTGCGGTTGATATCGGCTTTACAGTGAAGGTAAATGCAAGATAACAAACCCCAGAGAATGTGTGTGAAGCAGCTGACGCCCCGCAAGTTTCATATCTGTCATAATGATGGATGGCCTCGCTGTAATGCTGCGGTTGTGCTTTTCATTGGTTGCAGAAGAAGAAACACACCTGCTAATGGAAGTGAAGAACCCACACCAAGAATCTGCCTCAGTTTATCACTTTTCACGGAAATGTGAATTTGTTGCAGTTATGTTTGCCGCCATCTGCATGGGGCTTAACGTGTGAAAGAAACGGGCCGAAGCTGAAATATGTTGAATCAGATGAGAATATGGAGTTTTAAAGCTTAATATTTGTGTAGGTTGTCATGTTGTTATTATTATTATTATTATTATTTTTTTTTTTTTAATTAGGCCAGAGCCTTTGATATTCTGTGATTGGGAAAAATTGACAAAAAAAAAAAAAAAAAACACATAATTTGCGTTTGGAACTGCGTTTTCATTACTCTTGGAAATGCACAAAATCGAAATAGTGCAACAAAACACCTGACTTTCGAAAAAAAACACAATTGTCGCAAAAAAGTTTTTACGCGTTCGTGAGGAGGTATTTTTGGACGTTTTGATATCAAAATGTATCGTAAACGCGCAATGGAACCACTTTTTTTTTTCGCAATTATACGTCACAGGACGTGACACACCTGGTAATGAGATTCCATGATAGTTACAAGACTCCCATCCAACTATCAATGGAAACATTTGATGATAAATGGCAAACATTTTATACATAAATGTAGATTTTTTTTTTTTTTTTTTTTTTTAATATCCCAAAAATTTTAAAGCTTTTAGAATTGATCTTGAAAATCTATTGAAGTCATTGACAACATTACAAAAATAAGTGCTCTGTCTAAAGTTCTAATGTATGTTTAATAACCCCTGTACATTTTTTTTTTTTTTTATGTACGTTTTGTTTCATTTTGTTTTGAAGCTTGGATATCGGATTGGATTTTTAATTATTGATGCCTGATTGTTCTTCTTTTTTTTTTTTTTTTTTTTTTCGAAAGATCTACTCTGGTGTGATGTGTGTACATGAATGTTAAAATACCAGTTTCTCAACGAAGCATTAAAAATGAAACAAAAAAACCCTGAAAAGAAAACACGTTCAAAGCATAGGCAGAGTTTGAGATTCTTGCAGGGGGGGGGACAGCAAAAAAAAGAAAAATAAATATATAGAAGGTCTCGAGTTTCGCTTCACCAATAAGGAATGAAAACAAATGTACCAATCTAACCATTTTTATTATTATTATTATTATTCATTTCTGTAACATACATTTCTCAAGCTGTATTATGGAACCTGCCAAAATAAATCCAAAATACAGCTTGAAATATTCAGCCCCCACTGTAACTTAAAAGGAGAGAGTAAAGTTGAGTAAGCAGTGTTATTATTTATTATGTTCTACATGATTTATCATACAACATTCAATACATGTGCTTTAATATGGGAGATACACTTTGGTAGGCAGTGGTTATCCGTACAATTGCTGTATCAATAAACTGACATTCTATCGGTACCCAGCACCCCTATTTGACCAGTTTAGGTCACTTGATTGGTCAGTCATTGACCAGTTTAGGTCACGTGACTAAGACTAAACCTTACCCTAAAACTAACCTTAAAAAATGATGCGATGTGGGGTCATAACCTAACCCTAAGTGCTTGTACTTCTGTAACCGTATATACCAATAGCACCAGGGGTTGTCCGTACGGCAACCGTACAAATGGACACTTTCTATACTTCAACATGGAGGGATGGACTCGCTGTCAGTTGTAAATCACTAAGTTAAACAACAAGTAGGAGAGAATAAAAGGATCCATATTTGATTTAAAAGCATTTAAAAGTCCAACAACGTAGATCATGGCATTAAAAGTCTCCAACAACGTAACTCCACCTTCGCTGATTGTCTACTCCCGTGGTCGGTGGATGCCGATTTAGTCTTGGGGAGGCGGGCGAGTAGATTATCACAACAACCGCTCAATCCACCGCTTTATATCCAGACAAGTGTGCACTGAGCGCAGGGTTTGCTCGTTCTCCGTTCCAGCCACTTGTTTTCTCGGTGCATCACTACAAACTACAGACTTTATTTATTTTTTATTTATAAATAATATGGGAAGCAGGAGGGTCAAATGTCATCGGCTGCTGGTCCTTTAAAATGTATTTATTTATTTATTTTTTTTTTTTTAACTTGTAAACTTTTGAATTTTATATTGCCATTTGTATCATTTCCTAGTCACTGTGTTTTTGGCACTTAACATATGTGTACATTATGTACTTTTGACCACTTTTCAACACACTATCACATCAAAATAGGATTAAGAAAGATTCCCTTAAAACATGACATATTTGTAACTTGCCCTGATATCAGTTCTCTCTGGTTGGTCATTGATGGCTCTTAAACATAGTTTACTTTAAAATATATTTACAAAAGATTCTATTTAATCCCTCAATGTTCAACCTAGATAATTGTTTTACTATCTTCTGTAACTGATCTTGAGGTTTTCATTGAATACCGATTGATTGGGTTGAAACGTGAAACAATGAGTCACAGATACAATATGTGTGATGATGACTATGATTTGTGAGTTGAGAATCTAAATATAGCAGCTTCTAATAAATCTGTTGGGATTATTTTCTTTTCATTAAAAGTGACTTACTGGGAGATGATGAGGATCTATCAGTGTGAGTGCTTTAGAGGCTGTGAGGTATCAGGTAAAGGTGTCGGAGCAAACTTCAACACATCCCACCCCCTTCTTTTGTCAGTTTTCTTTCAGTCATTTCTCTCTTTAAATGAGTGTCAACACAATTTCATCACAGGATGAACCTAATCTGTCTTTGCTGCACAAACATCACTCTTTATTTCCCTATGGCCCCAAATTCTTTTTTATCATATTTTAATTTTTTTCTTATTCACCAAAGGCTGGATTGAGTTAGTCACATTTTAGTCTTACAGTTTATTCTACTCGAATCCAGTTTTAGTTTTGGTCTCATTTTAGTCTTTTTTTCTTAGAATTTCAACACTTTTGTTGATTATGTTTGTCATGTTGTAAAAATTATATTGTTGGCATACCTTTAACTATGTGTTTAGTCATTTAAGCTAATAATGTACCATATTACTTTTGTATAATAGAAACTATCTAAGGCCTGTACATACAGTAATCATGTTTTCCTTATATTTATGTATTTATATTATTTCGTTTTTTTTTCTCTCTTTTTTAATTTTTCTTCTCTTGCGACAGTTTGATTATTGTAATTAAATACATGAATGTATTTTTATTGTGTAATTGTGACCATCACCAGCCCCATAAAAAAGCGTAAGAAAGAAACACTTAATTAAAGGGAGAATATAAAAAGAGGGCGGTGTTTGACCTCGGTGATGGGGAAGGGAACCGGGAAGAGGGAGTCAGGGTAGGGCAATGGAAGGGGTGGGGAAGAGTAGAGTATTTTAAGCTAAGAGTGCAATGTGATATTATAGTTGTGGAGAAATGTTCCTTATATTCAAACAAATGACTTACAACCTATAATAATAAAGATCAAATCCCGAGTTTACATTTGAGTTACCATAATGAATTGATTAAAATGGAAAACAATTCCATTGCCCAATCAGCCAGCGTCAACTTTTCTGGAGAAATACAGTGAGATTGAGTTTGAAAGTATTTAATCTTCTTCTTCCTTGTCGTCTAAGGGTTCTTCTTGCTTTCCTCCCAGATTCGTGTTGTGGTTTAGTATTTGTAGTGAATAAAAATAAGCTGTGAGAAAGCGAGCTTAGTTGAAATACAAAAGGTTTTTTTTTTTTTTTCTAAAAAAAAAAAAATGCAGCATTCTTTTTCAGTCAGGCTTGCACATAAATCCTTCTCCCAAGACCCAATTCCCCAACTGTTAATTCTCCTTCCTCCTACTTCTTTTCCTTGAATCCCAGTGTTATTTTGCCAATAACTTTGTTGACTCTACCTCAGTGTTTACAGCACCATTAAAGCTCCCATGTCATGCTATTTTTCACTCATCTCCATTTGTTCTAAGAACCTCAAAAACATAGTATTTGAGGTTTATTTTCCCAAACTCGCTTGTTTTCCAGAATTTCAGCCTCTGAAAAGTCACTTCCTGAGCAACTCTACACAAACGGGCTGATTTGTGGCCTACTTATGCATATTCATGAGTGGGCGTGTCTATAGACGGGACACTGACTTCCTCCTCCCACCCACTCCGTAGCCGAGCTCATGCTGCGTTATAAACGCGAGACAGAGCGTGGGGGCGGGGCACTATTTCCAAATGTTGACAAAGAATAATTGTGCTTTGAATGTGTTTTCGATTGAAGGTTGTTTTGAAGCCTCGTAGCTCCTGTGAAATCTCATCCGGCGAGACATAGCTGCAGAAAGACGGACACTCCAAACCTCCTTATAACACTCTGTATTCCTTTGTTGTTTCACATCTAATGTGGCACTAATCATTTTTAAGTATAATGCCAAAAAATTTCCCAGTCTCCTCCTTTGTTTTCACATACTGCGTCCAGAGAAGTGGTCATGTGACCATGTACGTAATGTTCTGTGACGTGTATTTGCGAAAAAAAAAGTGTTCCCATGGCGCTTTTGCGACACATTTCATGTGTAAATCCTCCTCGTGAAAGCGAAACAAAACGTTTTAGCGATATTTGAGTTTTCCATTACGTAGTTTTTATTGTGCTTTTTTGATTTTGCGCATTTCCAAGGGTAAATGGAAACGCAGCTAATACCCTGTTTTCTGTCTTTATAAGGTAAGATATCCTAAAGGCCCATTCTCTTCTGCATAAAAAAGGTGAGGTCATAATTCATACACGAGTGTTGCACAACCAACGAATGATAAACAGATGAAGAAGCACACAGAACTTATAATCATACATTCACTGACAAATTACCACACAAGATTTACATGAAGCTAACATTCAGGCGCATTGGTACTTCAGGGTAAGAACGTGGTGTATAATTAGCTGCAAATGTTTATAACCTTCGCAAAAATGCTAAAAAAAAAAAAAAAAAAAAAAAAAAAAAACTGATACAGGTTCATGTAATATCAAATTACAGCTAATTAAAAAAAAAAGAATGCTTGAGGTTGTAAACAGAATTTATTACTGAAAACAAAATACAGTAGCTAAATGTTGTAAAGCTAACTGTGTATTCTCTAAAGCTGTGTCCTTAAATTTTGTTTCTTAAATAATAATTCATCTATAATTATTATATATGAATAATAACAATCTTCAATAGTTTTGAGAAATAACAAATGAAGGTAAACAGAAAACTAAAAACGTTAGCAAATTATGTTAATGTATCTAAAGTTTCTAAGATACTTCTTCCACATTTACCGTTCTTCTATCAATGTCAGTGGATATTATCTACCATTTTCCTCGTCACTTAAAGGTGGGGTAGGTAATTTCCTCCAGATACACTTTTTAAGTTTTTAGTTGAAATTTGGAAATCTGAAAAAGGAACAAAGAAAATCCATCATCTGTAGCAGCTGTAAACCTGTAAAAACTTTGACCAATGAAAAAAGACACACTGTCACTGGTGACAGAGTTAAAATAGAGTTTTTAGTCGTGTTTCTTTAACATATATGATGATAAAGTTTAGTGTTTACTTACCGCTGAATGAGACATGAGACGACGTAGTTTCTACACAATACAAGCGATGAGCTTAAATCCGCTATTGGAGCACCGGCGCTCGTGCATGTGAGTGAGGGGTGTGGCTTGAGAGGGAGCACAGAGGGGATGGGGGGCGGGTAAAGGCGGAGCCCTTGGACGAGGCTACATTCAAAGTCATGCTAGCTTTCGAAAATTACCTACCGTGCCTTTACCTTTTGATTTGTGTATTCATTTTTTAGATTCAATACCAGCGTGAATAATGCTAATCAGTCAGTGCGCTGTATATCAGCCTCTACTACAATATAGATTTTTTTTTTTTTTTTTTTTTTTTAAATAAAAGAAACTCAAGAAGTCATAATGTTTAAATATTTTACCATCAATAGAACTAGAATTTATTGCATTTGAATTTATTGAATATCCATTATCATAACGCTAATTAGCAAACACAAGATTTAAGTCACCATAGCTGTTATCGCCACATACAAAGATTGATTTGTGGTTTTCATTTTTAATGAAGTAAAATTAAATCTGAGCATTGGTAAACAAAGCAGCTCTACTTTGATTTAAGGATTAGAGATATTGAGTTCCCATCACTGCCTGAACTTTATTTTTTTCTGAGCCAAATAGAAGCAGACGTTGGTAATCTTCACATGTCGACACCGATGCACTTCCAGTGGTGCATTCCAACTCTTATTCCCAGTATGGAGCGACGCACTGCTTTGCCTAATATTCCAAGCTCAATAATCACACGCTATCAACTCGCCATCATTTATAACAATCTGACACAATTTCTCGTCATATTACAGTTTAATGCATTCTTCTGAGATGGGACAAATATGACGTATGATGGCAGTGGGCTTGAGAGATTGATGTGTCAAGATGTTTTGTTATTTTTCCTTAACCACAATTTTAGAAAAATAAAATGTCAAATGTCAGTTTGGCAGGTATGTGATCATTTTCGACATTAAAAAAAACAGCAGGCGGTAAAATATTTAGTGCCACTGATGTATTTCTAGTTGGAAAATATACAGTATATATAAAACCTCTTTTATTCATTGCCTGGTTTTTGTTGATTTTTCAAGCCCAGGAATTTTACATTTAAATGTAAAAGATGTCCAAATCTGAATTTATCTTATTTGTTAACTCTGGTATTAATCAATGAATTAAAAAAAGCAGAGCTGGGCCATAAAATAAAACAAAATGATATTCTGATCCAAGGGCCAAATTATGAGAATTCACATGACCATCTAAAATAATGACCAACCTGAGCATTAATATTGTCATCTTTGGATTATTTTTTGTTGTTGTTCTTTTGCATTTCTGTGGTAATTTTCTGTGTTTTTGGTATCATTTAGTATAATTTTTTTCTCATTTTGTGTGCTTTTGTTATCATTTTGTGTATTTGTTTTGTTTGTTTTTGGTTTTCGTATAATGGGTGTTTTCGTTGTAGTTTTGTATATTTAAATTTTTTTGTTCTTGTTTTATTCATTTGTTTTTGTTTACATTTTTTTGTTTTTGTAGTTTTTCTGTGTCTTCTTTTGTGTATTTCTCTCTCATTTTGTGTGTGTTTTATGGTTGTCTGTGTGTTTTTGGTATCATTTAGTACAGTATAATTTGTCTCTCACTTTGTGTGTTTTTGTTATCATTTTATGTATTTGTTTTGTTTGTGTGGTTTTAGTATACTGTATGTGTTTTTCTCTCATTAGATCAGACATTTTTGTTGTAATTTTGTATATTTTATTTATTTTTTTGTTTAGTTTAGTTGTTTACATTTTTTTTTGTTTTTGTAGTTTTTCTGTCTTCTTTTGTGTATTTTTCCTCTCATTTTATGTCTTTTTGTGGTTGTCTGTTAGTTTTTTTGTTATCATTTAGTATCATTTTTCTCATTTTGTGTATTTTTGTTGTTTGTCAGTTTTTAGTATAATTTATTCATACACATAATCTCATTTTGTGTTTTTGTTGTCGTTTTGTATGATTTTTTTTTAAATTTTGTTTTGAGCTTTTATTGTTTTGTGTGTATTATTCAGTTATTTTGAGTGTCAGAAGATCATATATTGCATATATTTTCTTAGCGTTTTCCTCCCTGAGAAGTGCTCTACTTGAGTATCAGCGCCTCAAAGGACCGGCTCATGCAACATTTTTTAAGCAGTTATTCTGGTGGGCCTGTACTACGAAGCTGGATGTCCTCTTATCGGACTAACTTTGACTGAACGCCTAAACTGGTCGGGACCAGATTATAAGATCTGAGAGAGTACAAAACTGAAAAAAATGTGAGTAGGTAGTAAAATACATAGACTATAACTTCAAAAAAGAACATTGATACAGGGAATAGGGTATTATTTGCTGTGCTGTAAAAACTATCCAGATCCATCAGATAAGTATCTCATACTTACGTGAGATGCTTATCAGTGGCCCTGCTTAAATAAGGGGACATATTGCCACTGTACACCATCAGTCTCAAACAGGACATGATTTTTCTCCACTTTCACATTTACAAGTCTCTGTTTTAAGGCATGTCAAGGCTCAGCGGAGCATAAAATGGTTAAAATCAGACCTTAAATGAAGCAAATGAGAGCATTTAATAGTAGGGTGTTTAAGTGGCTCCCTGTGGCCTGGGGATGAGAGCCCACTACCTTGAGAAGTAATTATCTCAGGTAGCTATCTCATTATCGTCCTACTCTAGTATGTAAATGTGGCCACAGGCAGCAGTTTAGTGCTGCTCATTTTGTCCATCTCTCACAAGACTGTGGTGTTTATAAGGAGGCAGGGAGACCAACTACGATAATTGTTGCATTTCAAGGGAAAATAAAGGGTTTCATCGCTCGGGTTTTCTGGTTTGCAGCTCGAGCGTAAAACATGTCAAGCTAGCATTCATGCTACAAGCTTGTGCGTCATTGAACAGCTTTTAAATCATAATTAAAGGTGAACTTAAGCATGAACTTAAAATGTAGCCTTGGTTAGAAGCTAGCAGTGGTAGGCTAGCACTTGTCCCAACACTCTTAAAGGTGCAGTCTGCAACTCTTATAAAAGTGACTTTTTGTCATATTTGCTAAAGCTGTCACTATGTAAGGATAGCTTTACATCAAACTAGTAGTTTGTGCAAAAAAAACAGACTCATTTTAATTGTTACTCTAGAACTGATGTGGTGCATGTGCTGTTTGTGTTTGCACGCAGCAGCCTCCGTGTGGGCTGCTACAGGTGAAACTGTATTGTTGCTGCTTCTACTGAGGTGTGTGCGCATTGAGAGAGAGAAGCGCTGCAGTAATATGCTTTTAACAGAGCATGTTACATTACTGTGATGTTGCTGTCGAACTAACGTTAGCTTGTTAGCTCCTCTGAGGGAGGGACTTTGGAAAGTTTGGAGGCAGGGCAAGAGAGCAGGGGGGGGGGAGGGGGAGAGAGGGATCTGAAAGTCGTGGACTGTACCTTTGATGTCACATTTTTCAAGTTCAATTTCAAAGGTTTATCCAAATTAGCTTGGTGTTGCTAACAATGGCATGAGTAAGCAATATCGATCTAAAGTAATCTAAAATTGTTGTTACAAGTGCTAAAGTAAAGATAGCATTTGTAGGTCTAAATACAAAGATAAGGACATAAAATTGTCAAGTCCAGGGTAAACAAATCAGTCTCACAACCCAGCTTTAAGCTAGTGAGGTTAGCTACTGTATGCTAGCTCGTGTTAGCGCTAGTATCCATGGCTAACTCTGAACTGGACAAAGTGATAATCTTTAGGCCTGTAATTTAAGATCATTTTTTTTGTAAAATTGTATCAAGATTTTAAGCCACAACACATCTGTCACTAACTATAAACCAAAGCATATAAAATGTATGAATTAAACCTGGCGCTAAACATGGCCACATTTGACTCAGTAAAGGATGGGCACAAGTGTCAAACTTAAGGCCTACGGGCCAAATCCGGCCCTTTAGAGCGTCCAATTTGGCCCACGGGTGAGAGTAAAAATGACAGAGAAAACATGAATTATTGTGTAAATGACCAAATAATTCAGTTGTAGATATCTCAAATTGCAGTTTTCCTTTTAAATCACGAGAATGCAGTCATTTTTAATTACAAATTGTGGAAAGAACAAAATTTTTCCACAAATCTTGCAATTTCTCACAAACAATTCCACTCAATTTTTGTGCCGAATCATGAATTTTACAGATGAAGGTCTTGCAGGAACTGATATTAAAAACTAGAGCACAATGATATTAACATTTTTAACATGTTTTTAAATAAAAAGTGCTTTTCTTCTCAGAACTCATAAAATGCATGATGCATGAAGTATAATTAATATAAAGCCAAATAAATTGTTTGTTGGTTTTTGGGGGGCACACATTTTGAGAACCACTGATTAAGCAAGTTTGAAATCACAGTAACACTTCACTTAAAGCTGATATCCAGAGTTTCTGAGAACTCTATGTTTATGTATGATTCTTTTGAAATGCGAAAAACACCTAACTAGTCTTTTACTATGGTTTACTACTGGTGGTCATTCATATACAACAACGCATATAAGTCCCTCCTTCGTCCTATAGACCCTTATACAAATAGAATTGATTGCACGGAAACAAGGCCGCCCGTAAAGATGCTTTTGGCTCATACCTGACCCATAGACCTATATCAATATGACTCGATGCAACCTATGTTCTGCGATGTGCGTGCAGAAAAGCAGAGGCGTGGCTTTTGGTAGATTGGCAGAGGCAGGGGGAGGAACTGGAGGTGTTTAGGGTGGGACATCAAGACGTTTCTCAAAAACTCCGGATAGCAACTTTAAAGTTTTATTCATAAGGCTGACATTATGCTGTCATTAGTATGAATAAGTGTTTTTTGTTAAATTATGACACCTTTGGAGCTATGCTGGCATTTTTTGGGTTAGGTGGAGGGATCTAGTGGGGTTAGGGTAACAAACAAAACATATTTACAGCTTTCATGACACCTTATTCATGCTAATGACAGGTGTCATGTCATAATAATTACAGCATTTATAAAACTTGTGTTAGCAAAGTTACTTGTGGTAATTCATATCTAATGATATAATCTTCTGCTGGTACTTTAAAGGTTCGGAAGAAAGGTACATTTTCAATGAAACAGTTGAAAACCTTTCTGATATTTCCTCTGACTGCTCCGGTTGACCACCAGTTCACAGTACAATAAAGCCTTCCCTTCCACCCAGTCTGCAACTTTGCATTCCTCAACCCGTGACTTTGCAATCATGTGCATTGAGCAAGCCAATCCCATTGCAGCATCAGCATGAAGAAGCTTCTGCTGGCTTTGACCAGATTCTGGCATGAGTGGGAAAAAGAGAGACAGAGGAGAAAGGGAAGGAGAGACGAGATGCTAATCTTCTAAACTGTGGGGAACAAGGCTCTAGAGAAAGAGAGAGAGAGACAGAGGGATGCACACAGAGAGATGTCTCTGTCTCTGCCAATACCATTTTCGTGGGTCTGAATGAGATTCAGCAGAGGGATAAGGATCTGTGCTTGTCGTCTGTCTCACTGCCTTGACATCAGAGAGGCGACAATTATCTCTGCCACTACCTCTCTGCTCGGCAGTGGAAACAAAAACAGACCGGGAAAAACAACTAGGAATTTTTTTATTTAGCTAGCTGTCAGTTTGTTTGGTTGATGTCGGGACAGATGTGAGTTTAACTTCTACTACAACTGAAGAGAACACTGTCAGAATGTGCATTGCTCAATCATTTGTACATGATTGCGTTTTAAGGGACTTTTGAAACAGGCTAATCAGCTACTTAAAAGACCAGTGTTATGCTATTTTTCACCCATCTCCAATTTCCTTTTTTTTTTTTTTTTCTTTTTAAAACTTAGTGAGCCCCCGAGGGGGAGGGGGGGGCCCGGACCACCGCGCCAGCGGCACGCTCAGCGAAGGCGCGCCCCAGGGAACCAGGCCAAGGCGCCCAGACCGGCCGGCGGAGCAACCCACCACACCACCTCGCCACCCAACAACCCAGGACGCAAGTGCCGCCCCCAAGAGCAGCCGCCCCCAGCGCCACCCCCATTCCGGACCCCATCGTCCCGAAGCCACGAACCCCACCACCCCAGGCCCCCAGACGAGCCAACCCCCGAGCCACCCACCCAGCGCAGCAATGCCCGCCCCCAAAGCGACGGCCACAGCCCCCACACCAGCACCCCGGGCCGACACCCATCTCCAATTTCAAACAATAGTATTTAGGGATAGGAATCGAAAACCGTTTTTTTCTGAGAACCGGTTCCCAGTAATCAAATTCCTAGGAATCGTTTGTTTGCTTGCCTGTCAATTCCGCTTATCGGTTTCTTTTTTGTCACAAATATGTAACGATAAACTCCTCCAGGTCCTCTATATTGTGTTTATGCTAGCACCAAGTGAAGCTCCTTTCACCATATAGTGGTTTGCTGTCCACCGCAGAGAATCCACCTCCTCCACCCACAGCTCTGCTGCCCTCCGTGCTGTGTTTGTAGCGTCACTGTTGCTACGCTACTCACTTCCGGGTTCTGTACACTCACGCTAAAGTTATTTCTTGCACAAACATTTCTTTCAAAAACAACAAACTTCAGCAAGAACACACACCTCGTCGCCAGTTTATGTCCTCATCACAAGTAATCAGACACGGGAGACGGACTGGTACTGATCGTTGTCTTTAGTTTGCTCTTTCACACGTTCACACACACACACACACGGCTGATGACGTCAAATGTAACAACGGGGACGGCGTCTCTGAAGGTCCATTTATAGAAATGTAAACAAAGGCTCATTTAAAGCTTAACCATTTAAATACATAACAATAAGTGCAGCTGTACTTTTGGTTAAAATGTTCTTTTTTACAAACTAATTATTTGTTTTATGTCTGAATTAGTTTTAAATCATGTTGTTCAAGTTCAAAAGGAGCACTGTAAATATTATCAAATGTTTGTAGCCAAAATGTGTCATGTTGTAATAATAATAATAATAATAATAATAATAATAATAATGATAATTATTCAATTTTATATCGTGTTTTTGTATATATTTTTATCCAGTGAAAACAATCTATACCTGGTGGATTAAAAGAGAGCTGATCGGTAAGGAATCAAATTGATCAGCAGTATTGGTAATGGAATCGGAAATCACTAAATTCTTATCAATTCCCATCCCTATTAGTA
The DNA here is from genome assembly GCF_900634775.1 of Gouania willdenowi. Classification (NCBI taxonomy): domain Eukaryota; kingdom Metazoa; phylum Chordata; class Actinopteri; order Blenniiformes; family Gobiesocidae; genus Gouania; species Gouania willdenowi. The sequence continues at coordinate 21,144,540 of NC_041061.1, read as the reverse complement.
TTAGAGGTTTATTTTCCCAAACTCTTGTGTTTTCTGGAGTTTTAGCACTGCGAAAAGTCACTTTCATGACCGCTCCTAAAAACAGGCCGTTTTTGGGCCTTCATGCATATGCATGAGTAGATGTGTTTGTAGACTCCGACTCCCATTGACCGAGGTTTACCCCTGGTAGAGGATAACACCAACTTTTTTTAGGGCCTCCAACGGGCGCAATTCTGCCCTGTTCGGCTCGATTCGTGCATTTTGGAAAATCAATGGGAGGGACATTCAGGCCACACCAGCCATGACTCTATTCAGGGATGAGGCACCCTGCCCAGCCAAAGGGGCAACAGAGATGTCCCTGGTTCCAACAATGGGACTGAGCGACAAGCACCGAATTCCAGAGCCTCCAGCGGGCGCAATTTTTTTTACCCCGAATATTTTGCATTTTACCTCTAACGAGCGCAATTCAAGCTTTATTTCCATTTCGCTTTGTACATGACTGGCAAAGATAAAATCTAACCACTTGGTTCTGAGAGGCTCTGTGGTAGCACAACTTTTGTTACATTTGTTTAACCTGCACGGTAGTTTGAAAGAGGAGGAGCGTGCCCCCTTATGAGTCATAAGGGGGGACAAATCCAACTTGCCCGTTTGGAGCTGACTTTTTACAAAATGTGGAATAACAAGGGAAGGAGGAAACTTTTTCAACTTTAGCCCTGAATGAGGCTAAATAAATGTATATCACAAAACCACTATATATACTGCATCTTTAAAGAATATGGCTTTCTTACTTAAGTTACTAAAGTTCAGCCAAGTTTTATAGCAAAGCAATATATTTACCTTTTTTTCTTTTTTTTTTTTTTGACTGGTGGCTGGGTTTTTCTAGCAATGCTAGTTTAATTTCTTAATATTACATAATATCTTATGTAATGAATATTAACAATGTTTCATATATGGCTCAAAATATACATTCAGATTAGAACTATCACAGCAATTTCTACGCAGCAACCGCATTTGCATTGCATCGGCATGTCTTTATCTGATTGACTATCAGCATAGGCCTTACAGATGTTATTAGCTTTTATTCATAATGAGTTGCATTAGTCAATCTTTCTGTTGCTGTGGTGCGCCTAAGGCCTCAAATGCATTAATTGTGATCGTAGCCAGGCCAACAGCTTCTCCCTTGATCATTAATCACTTAACAATGAGCTGTTTGGTGAAAATATGTTGGTTATTATTTTATTTTAAACTAATAAAGCGAATAAATACAACCAATAAGACTGTAAAGTAACAATTGAAATGGAATCTGTATGTTTTAATCACCAGGGTTTCCTTTTAGTGAGTTCCTTTAATTCACAGGCTGATGCAAATCCAGTATGTTTCCTAAAAGCAATCCCCCATGTTTTCACGGACGGAACTCAATTTTCCAGTTGAAATTCAAATTACTTTTTATTCCTCTTTCTCTGAAATTTTATTCCCACTAGGTTCTCAGAGTTAAAGCATTTCCTAAGTCCCCAAGAGAACATGTATGCCTTATCTCTAGCCAAAAACCTATTTGGCAAATCCTGACAAGCTGATACACACAGACAAAAACGTAGATTCATGCTTGAATGGCCACTTTACATGAATAATACAAAAGAAAACTTGTTGTTGTTTTTTTTCCTCAACCCTATCAAAGAACCAATGCATATATCTCAGTAATATTTTGCAGTGTTGTGGATAGAAGCGCATCATACTGCAGCGAGACAAAGCTAATTATCTGACACATTACTGAAACAATGGTTTGCAGCTAGACTTTGCTGCAAGCGCATTTTAAACTGTACCCAACTCATTTCCTTCCAATGAGTGACGTGTTTAAATTAAATGCTGATAGAGGGCGAACAAACTGTGATCTGTCAGCATATTTAGAGATAAAATTTCCATTCTGTCATGGTTCAATAATTCCTAATAGTGTCAAGAACTTCTAGACATCAATTTAACAAACAGAACACTGACTGTTTATTTTTAAAGCATACCTGGACTAGCTGTGTTTACAACACTGAGTTTACAATATCATAGATAATATTGGACAAAAAAAACACACGATCGCAATATCTTGTCACACATTATCATCCCACCTTCACCAATACACAAAATACCTGCACAGTTTTTCATAAAATACCTTAAAAGTACTTTTCCAACCAGTTTTGTTCTGAGTAAGAGCTAACGTTGTGTCGTAGACTTGAAAATTCTGAGTTATCATGCTAGTGCTCTGGAGGTGGACAGTGTTTTAAAAGTAATAAATATGGCTATTACGTGAAAAAAAAAAATAAAAAAATGGGTGTGAATGGGTATTTGTTAGAGCCCGAGAGGAATAAAGGTTGTGAGGACAGTGAGATTTTAGTGTTTCCGAGGAGGAAAATGTAGCGGGAGATAAGCGTAATGGTAGATCCCAAGAGGCGGTCCAATGCCACCTGTGCTCTGTGAATTGATACTGAGTGTTAACTCACACAGGACTGTTTAGAACACCACGATATCTTGTAGATCAAGTAATTATCACGTAAATAAAAAAAAAAAAAAAAAACCTCACATCTGAATCAACCTCCTGCTGCCTTAACCACTGCATTATTTGGAGCTACACAAAATGATGGCATACAGCTAGGGGTTAGGGGTTGGTTATGATGAGGGTTATGGAAATACGTTGTTATTTAAATAAATCTGTAAAATCCTTCCAATCAGCACAAAGTTCCTTCATCATTTATGTCACAGTTTCACAATCCCTCGTGGTGCTGTGCTGCAGCTAAACCAAATCTGCGTGATGTGTTCACCACAAAAGGTGTTCATTAATGGGATGACCTGCTGCCCCTACCTCAGAGGACCAGCACCTCATGGTTACCTGAAAAACAGACTCGGGCAAGACTCAGGCCATGTTTACATGATAGCATTAATTCCCCTTTAATTCAGAATAACAGTAAAATCCTACAAACTGACTATACTGACCTGGTAAACACTCAATGCCGAATACAAATGTAATTCCGAATGAAACTTAAATGTGAATTAGGTGGCTGGTTTGTTCCAATTTTTATTCCAAATTAAATAATTCCTCTTATCTTGTAAGTTCATTTCAGTCGCTCTGCGCATGCTCGACTTGTCGCTATGACGAGCGGGTGACGACATAATTCAAGATGGCCGCCCGGACTCCAGCCAAGACTATTTATTTAATAAGAGCCTTAAAAGACATGGATATAATGAAAACAGTGGCTGGACGGACAAATAAACATGCAGACATTCACACGGCAAACGGAACAGGCTTCATCGAGGCATGAAGCACCAGAGCTTCACTAATGACGCGCAAATCATTATAAAGTTTATTTTTCACTCAACGTCTTGTATAGTGGGGATAGAGCAGCTGTTGAATAAACCACTGGCTTAATTGACCAAAGTCTTCTGCCTCCCTTCACCGCTACTCTATCTCTCTTCTCCTGCTCAGCGGACAAAAGTGAAACTGTATGATATTGTTGAGATTCTGCTACAACACCACAATCAAAATTAAAGTGTAAACAGTTAATATTATATGGTCTTCTATGTTGTAGCCAAAAATAAAGGGTTTGTTGTGTATTTTTCCCCAATAGACGTAAATACGTCACGTTCGCCACCTGTCCTATCAGACCTTAAGCGGAATTTAATAAAGCCAAATAAACCTGTTTTCCAAACCTCAATTACTATTCCCAAGTTAACCTGAAGCAGAACACTTTAATTCTGAATAATTAATTCCAAATAAAAAAAAATAAAAAATAATGTAACCATGGCCTCAGTTACTCCGGAACACGATGAATAATTCCTGATCAAATACTCTTGATTGGACCAAAATAGCAACCATGCATCACTAACAACCATTGACGGAGGGACCATGGCACTGACCATGACTTCCTGAGTTACTTAATAATTGTCACTGCTTGACAAGGACTTTAAAAGAATTTTACCTTACGAAACCTGTAGTATTTTAGTAGGTCGTCTGATGAGGTTACCAATCTGTTAATATAACATTTCGGATGCACCTTGAAAGAAGTGAACCATTGTTAGTTATAATAATGAATTTACTTGACCACCGTTCAGCAGAGGATGAGTAGGTGGACAGAGGCATAAGAAGCAAAATATTTCTCTCCATGTCAAAATCTTGAGCTTTCACTAACTTTGTGAAGTTAGAAATCAATAGTCACTGAATCACTTGACACAGGAAGGAAATCAGTGCAGCAAAACAACACTTCGATCAAATAAAAAAAAAAAAAAAAAATTGCCTGGTTAGCTTGCTGGCTGGTAACAGAGTTAAAAAATTGAATTTTTAAAGATATGTCAATTCATCACATGATACCTGGACAATTCAAACTGAGACTGTTTTCACAGGCCAAGTTCTTCCAATAAACAGCACAAACAGCTTTAGTGTACTGCAATATGAAGAACCAAACAGCCACAATCCATCAAGAGTAAACATGTGCAAGAGGCAAAGAGACGGTTAAAAAAGACAATAATTTCGTAGGTGTCAATGTTTAGTGCACACTGACTGAATCCATTCCAGCATTAAAAAAGATATTTGGTGTTTGGGTACATGACAATGTATTAAAAAAAATCCCACAGGGCTTTTAAATGGGAACATGTGAGGAATCAGCTCAGATGACAGATGGAAAGAAAATAATCTGACTTACCAACTTGTGATGAGTCACCTGTGTGAGAAAGAGAAAAAAAAAGGAGTCATTAATTTACAGATCAAAGTTAGCTTCCATCAATTCCGTAGATTTTGCAAACCAAAGATGATGGTGAAAAAAGATAAACCGACACAGGGTGGGGAGAAAGTGTCAGCAGGGAGGAAGCACGGCAACTACAAACAAGAAAAAGGAAAAGAAGACAAGAGAAAGCAATACAAGTCATAAAAGTCTTCTTGGAATTCTCATCCCTTTGCTTGTCAAAGGACTAAACTTAAGAAATTAGCATAGCTCAGAGAGTATAACACTCTCCCTGGTTAGCTTTAGTAATCAAATGCTATTCTTGTATCTGTGGCTGTAGTCTTGTAAAAGTCTTGCTTATTTGGTTAGATTGTCAAGTCTTACAAATTTTACTAATATAAAGTACTTATAGTCAAAGACACATATGCAAAGTCAAAAACTTTACTTTTATTAGGCTGTTGAACAGGCAAGGCAAGGACAACTATGAAGTGCATTGATTTTCAAGAGATACATCAGGGTGCTATTAACTGCCAAACTGCAAGCTAACAAGTGTTCACTGAGTAAGGAAGATTGTCAAATGGATGCTACCAATGTAGACGTTAATGACATTGAATCTAGATCATCCCATTTTAAAAATAACGCGGCCCACCACAACATGGAAAGCGTGTTTGGTGAATGTGATAACACAGGTGTGTTATGCAATGCTTCTGCCGATATGTGTCACCAGGTAAACCCATCACCAGTTGAGTTAATACGCCAACAGCTAAACTAGTCTTTGTAGCAGAGCCTTTTCAGAATTGAATGCACCTTAAGAACCTTAAAGATTTTGAGGATTATGGGCAGAATTGGACAAAATTGTGAACATTTTTCACACGTCAATCTCCTGTGTCCTTGTGAAAATTAGTGTAAACGTGACATATTGTCCAAAACATGTATGTGAGGCAATTCCGTGTCATGTTGGGGCCTGATTTTAAATAGAGAGAGAGAAAAAACATGTTCTGTTTTCTGCAACTCTAATACAAAGAGATCAGAGAGATGCCTTAAGGAAATCATTGATTCATTATTCAGATGTTGGCTTTCTGCCAATACAGAACCAACAAAACACAATACAATAATGTGCATCATGGTTATCTGGCTATTTTTCTGTACTGCAGGGTTAAATTCCCAATTAAGATAACCGCTGTGACACAAGTTGGCACGTAAGAGCACATAAAAGCACCACGGTGGCTAAGAAGTGCAAAACACATTTACATATACCACAACAAATTGACAATTTTGAAAACAAACGTGAATAATTAGCTAAAAAAAAATGTCGAAACAGATTTACAATGGCGCATTGTAAGCGTGAGAGTGTTTTCATATGTTTTCGGCATCTGTAAATGTGTTAGTCATTTGTTAATTGGTTGCGTGAAATCATACGGAAGGGGTGTGTCCGAGACACTGGAAGTAGGTGGGGCAAGCTGTAAAGTCACTGCTTTGCTTAGTTACTCAGAAAGTTTTGACTGTATTTCTGAGATATACAGTATATTGTGTTGTATGTTTTGTGGACGCCAACAAGGGAAGTTATGGCAATTTTTCTCTTCTTGTGGACGGTCACTGGAGTTTTTAAACAACACGGAGCAGACGGAGAAACCAGATATATTCAGTCATTGCAGTATTTCACGGACTTCAGTAGAGTTAAAAAGACTTTGGCACATTTGGATTCATCAGTTCAATAACTTGCGATTAAAAAAAAGTGCTACAAGCACGATTTACACCTCTATCTACTCAGTGTAACACAGAGCACATACTACACAACTGTTTTTTTTTTTTTTTTTCAATAGTCTGTCTGCTGAGGTGAAAAAGATCCAAAGCTGTCAAAGAGCTGTGGATCGTGAGTGGTGTGAGTATTTTTTTTTGTAAATTGTAAATCAGTTGTGGCAATTTGTACATGTGTTTTGTACTTCTCAGCCACCGTAAATCACAGAGATGGGCTAATTCAGAAGAAAAGAAAGAAAAAGGCAACAACATGGTGAAGGAACATCTTTTAAGAGAACATGGGATTCACAAGTTGGGCTTTCATCCCTGGTTATAAAAAGGCAAACTAATGGATCGGTACTATGTTTCTTCTTTTTACGTAATAGGCATTTTGCTGAAAATAAACAGGGCATCTTGGTGCACATCGAGTTGTTTGATTTAGAGCATATTGGAAGTCATCACAAACAACTACCAGTTGGATTTCTCTGGTGTTTGACTAATGGATAGGGCTTTTCTCCATATAGAGAACATGGTTGTCGGTCTTTGTTAGACCGAGGAGAACATCGTGCCTTGATCTGAGGCCGAGGCACACACAGCTGATATAAAACTTTGACATCCACAGCAGTAGATGAGGGCAGCATTGCAAAATAAACCAAAGGGCCAAACTCAATCAATAAGCTTTGATCTCACTAGCTTTTCGCCTGTTAATATCCTGCATCCTGACAGCAGCAGCATCTCCTGTGTAACTGCTCCGACACCAACAAATGTGCTCTTATGTAGGATATATACACCGAGGCGGGGAGAAGTGTGTCCGTGCCGATAAGCATAGATAGCAGGAAGAAAGAGCTCATCTATCACAGGCTTTCCTCTTCCTACACCCAGGCCTAGCACCGGCTGAAACAAAGACGTACAGAACGGGAATATGGGGGTCATGGCAGCTGTGTACAAATATAAAGTTGTGGCTGCCATCACCCAGGAGTGAGGCACAGACGGGGGTTACCGTGGCTTTACTGAGGATTTATGATGGGAGCCAGGGGCAGAGCTATAAAGTCTCTAGTGACCCCCCTTGAGGACAATAAATAACCCCATCCGGATGGAAGGCACTTTAGAAACGGTTGAATGATGGGAAAATGTGGAACTGGGACTGTTGAGCTACAGCTAGCGTACTGGTGGTAATTTTGACAGCCATTTTTTTTTTAGTCCAAGTCTTTTGACTAGAATTCAACTAAGATTTAGTCAAAATGTGGTCATCAGTACGACTTTGGTTATAGTCTAGTTTTGGTCAACTAAATGACATTAAGAGTTAAATCAGTTACATATTTAATCTACTAAAATATAAATTATAAGAGTTTATACGTTTTTAAAGATTAGTTTAGCATTTATTAATCTGATACAGGATGGTGTTAAAGCTCGTCCTGCCTCCCACGCAACTAAAGTCGTTTTGATTGGATACCTTACCTTCCAAAAAATACACTAAGTTCTGATTGGATTTCATCCCTTATTTGTTATATCATTATATTTTATAGTTTTCATTCAGGTGTTTCTTTCTTTTCTTTTTTTTTAAATAATCATTGTCTAGTTATTGTCAATTTTTAAGTTTTGAAGTTTTATACATAAGGCTGATATTACGCTGTCATTAGCATGACTAAGGTGTCATGAAGCTTTCATTGAGTGCCGTTCGCTAAATTATGACACCATTGGAACATTGTTGGCATTTTTTGAGTTAGGTGGAGGGATCTATTGGGGTTAGGTAAGGTTAGGGGTTAGGGTAACGAACAACACTTAATGACAGCCTTCATGACCCCTTATTTATGCTAATGACAGATGTCACGTCATAATAATGACAGTGTAATGTCAGCCCATATAAAACTTCAAATCAAGTGATACAAAGTTCTGTTTGGATGTAAACAATACCTTTTAATTCTTATTTGTTGATGAAAATATCATTTTGGTTTATTTTTCATTAATTAATCATGCAGTTGACGAAAACTACGGCGAAAATTTTTAGTCAACAATATGTAAGACTGTAATATACGCTGATGATACCGTCCAATATGGACACCTTTTCTCCCACTATAGAACAATAAAGGAAGGAATGAAACAAAAAGGAAAGACAAGCATTCATCCGTTTTTGCTTCACTTTATGTGTGGCTAATACAGTTTTATAGTTTAAACGCAGTGACTTCTGTCTGCTGTCTCTGGGTGCTGTATTTAAAACTTTTTCGTGTAAAAGTAGATAAAAAAGAAAGATATGAGGGTCACACCACACAAAGCCAGATATCCACACATGGGAAGACTGAGGACAAAATATTCTGTACCAGATTATTGATGATATAAATGTCAGGGGCTGGCTACTAGTTGCTTGATACACCTTGTTTTCTAGTGAGGGCATTTGATATAATTTTTTCTGACAAAAGTAGATAAATAAATGTATTTATTGCAGCAAGAGCAACAACGCACGTTTTTGCATGTGTTTTGTGTAAAAGTGATTTTCTGTTGCATTTTTGATTTTACAAATAAATTTGGCTTGCCTTACCTATGGCCACGCATAATAGTAAGATGCAAAGTCAAAAGGTAGAGTGTAAGTTCAACACCTGAGATATCAGATGGCGCATAAAGAAACAAGACTAACTTTTTTTTGTTGCACAATAAGGATGCATATTGTTCATTATATGTCATAATAACAGAAAAGAAAGGTGTTGCTTGTTTTATATTCAACAAAAACCAAAAAAAACAACAAAAAAAAAGGTAAAATAACTATTTAATGCAAAATATACTGGAGCTTGTTAAAAACAGTGGTCAGATAAGCTTTTAGAATGTGTATTTTATTTTACAATGGAGGCATGTTTCAATTATTTTATTGATTTTTTTTTTTTTTTTTTAAATTGTGAAGCATTTACATTTCTCGTGCTGCTCAATAATATTTTCACGGTCATTTATTTATTTTGGAAGTTATTTCCTTCATTGTAAATTACTTCCAATTGAATTACTGTATATGAATTTGACATTCGTTGCAGTAGCACATTGTGTTGACGGTTGAAAAGAATATTGTCTGCCAAGCTGTAATGCAAAAATAATGATGTTCATATCGTAGATTAATCAACTAATCTTGGAAGATCAACTAATCTACTAAGAAAATGCATTTTCAGCCTGTTAAACTAACTTTCTGCTATCACTATAAACTGGACTTTTCAACAATATCTCTCCTTTCAGAGCTGCTGCTTCTGAGAAGACGAAGTGGTAAAGAGGGAGACGGTGGGTGGGAAGAGACAACATAAACTACACATAAGAATCAATGAATGCAGTCAAAAGCTCTCATCCAGCACAGGCCCTACTTGAACTGCCTCACAGTAAATACTTCAGCTCACCAATGTGCTGCTGTCAAACTTCTCCCAGGGAGTCACTAAGGGCTGATCGGAGCTTAATTTACCAGAGCAAGATCTGGCACCACCCAGATTCTGACCGGCACTTATTTTGAAGTATTATATTTGGACAACTGCATCTTTTAATGAGTTGAAATCACTGGAAATGTCATTGTCCACACAAAACTGATTGTAAAAACTGAGCGCGAGTGAGGAAGAGAGGGAAAAGTCAGGCCACGTCCACGCTTCGTCTGAAGTGTGATTTTCCGCAAAAAGTGTGTCTTGTCAGCTTGGAAAACGGTAGAACATGGCTAAAAAAAAGCAGTTGGATTTTAGTTTTTTTTAAGCCAATAAGTGAAGCTAAGTCTAAGGTAAAGGTTGTTTCTGTGGAAATCACGAAGCAGCACAGCAGCAGTTAGCGTAGCAAGTAGCAGCACCTGTAGCTAAGATGCTAATGCAGGAGAATCGGCCTCCAACAGACAGAACACAGGAGGAGAACTATCCAGGAGACACGAGGAGGACTCAGGGACAGAAAGAAGAGGAGACGACGATGGTCAAAGTTCTGCTATTGAGACAGATGCTCAGTTCAAAGCCAAGATGAGTTGCTACTCTAGGTTTATGAAAGACATGGCAGGCCTAGGCTGTGTAACCTGCCAAGAGCCAGATTGATGTGTAGCCCTCCCGCTAACTCAAGTTCTCCACATAGCCCTGGGTTTCTGTCTGTTGAATCCTTTCGGAAGCACAAAGGGACATGAACAGAATGCTTGAAGCTGATTGGGCAAACAAGGCTCCGCTGGTGAAAATATATGTATTTACCGCCACAAAGCGCCTCTCGCTGTGATTCTTTCAAAAAGGAAATGCTGGATTCTTCTAAAACTGAGTTTATAGCAGCTTCCACACGTTCATCCTCCTGCGTCGACATCTTTCTCTTTTGATTCGGAGCTATGCTAATAGCGGTAGCCCAGCTAGTTCCTCTCCACGCAACCGTGCATGTGCCAGTTTTGCTTTGACGCTTCTGCCTTTGTCACACCCGGTTATCTCGCCCTAAGCCACAACACTGCCTCACGATTGGTTTGAGCCGTTTTGGTTCACTTACGAAAGGACAAGCACAAGATGGATTCTGGTGTATGTGAACATCAGGAGAATCCATCTTGCAGGCAAGGTTATCGGCTGTGATGTGAAATATGTACAACAGTTGTGAGGATACAGTTCTCCATGGTTGTTTTGGAAAAATAAAAGGTAAGCACATGTTATATTTTCATTTTCTGCTGATTCATTAGAGGAGTTATGTTCTTATGTCATGGGTGTAAATATTTAGTTTTTGTATTCTGAAAGTTTAGTGACCGTTGTGGCCGAATTAGCTGTGATTTTGCACTGTCCTTGGTGCTGAAACAAGGCAGCTTTTAACAGCTCTCACTCAGAGTGAGAGACGGATGCTTTAAGGCTGAATCATCATTATTTTATTAAATATTTAGATGAATTGGTTGCTTATGTTCACGTGATATTATTTTCCCATTTAGTTAGCAAAAGGCACTTGAAAAAATATTTTATTCCGTGACATTTTTGTCTCTCTATTACTGCCAGAACAACACCTGACTGGTGTTCCAAGACCTGATGATTTACAAATGAAGCACTAGATCTAATAAAAGTCTAAAAAGGTTGAAAAAATGACATGAGGAGTTTCTAATGTATTTTAGCAATCAATTCCAGATTAAAAAAATTTAATATTTTAGTGAATGTACTCTTTATCAATAAATTGATTGTTTTAGATATTGTATTTACTACTTAACTACTTTACTAAAATTATAAAAATATTGGACGAGCAAACAGGGCTAAATGGGACTGTTTCTGTAGACATTCATCACACATTTCATATACAGTAGTTAACTAAGAAGTCCTGACATGTTCTGGGGTTTGAAAAGCAACAGAAAACAGTAAAAAATCTAATTGAAAACATGAAATAGAAGCTGTAACTTGAGAGGCACCAACATATGGCTGCTAGCTAGTTGACTTCTCGCTAACACTCTGTACTTTTCCTGTGGGTTGACTGGCTTTTCCTAAGGCAGTGCTTGTCAGAGTTTGACCTCCTTCACCTGGCGTAGATTTTTATTTCCCAAGCCTGATAAATGTACAGTTTGTCACCATTGTACAGTGCAAAGGTTCGCAAGATTTTCTTTTTTTTTTACGCTCAACACTAGCTACAGTAAACATTTTAATATCCTTATTTTGAAATTATTGGCACATTGTCTTACAGTATGGAAAATGTAACAGTAAAGCACTTGGGCATATTTATAAAATGAATTTACTTTGTATAATTTCACTTTAAATACAAACACAAAGGACACTATCATTGTTGTTTTGCATTGATACCTTTGTTTTTTTTTTACTGATAAGCAGTAGATCACAAGATCATATTAACCCTCCTATTAACTTATTAACCCCCCCATTTAATGTTTATCATTAAAAAATAATAATAGCTGACTTATTTTTTCATTTTTTTATTCATGACTTTTCTTAGTTTTATGGGTACAATTGATTACGCATTAAGTTATCATGATTATATTTTTTTGATGTGCTGAACACATATTGCACACATTTGTGTTCTTCTGGGGTCAATTTGACCCCAGAGTTCTCATGGGAACTTTCCCACACCATGGACATTAATGTGTGGTTTACTACTCACACATGCCAAAGTAGAACTGATATTTCCCGCGTTGTGGAGGGCGAGGTATTCCCGCAAGAACATTAGTAGTTCATGCAAACTAAGGGAAGAATAAATGTATAAAAGCTTGCATTGCAGTCCTTTATCAAAGTCATTTCTCATTGGCTCTGTGTATATTGCAATCTGCACTCTCTCTCGAAAATGGGTTAATGAGGTTTTGGAACAGCTCTTTCACAGTGAAAGTGACGTAAAGGAGAATGTGTCTGAATAGTCCCTCCTATCTCCTTTCCCATCCCCCCTGTGGATGACGTCAGGGGGTTAAGGAAAGGTGATTGAAGAGGAGTTAGGAAAAGGCGATTGTGTTTGTTTTGACAATCAGACGCACTTTCACTAGGTGACGTATTAATCTGACGGCCGCAAAGTTTAGTGACGACTGCGTGAATGTAAATCGAAGGAAAAGAGGCTACCAGACTACAGGGAACAAAAGTGAAACTAAAAGAACGCACATTAAGAATGGTTGCTCACACTCACTTTTCACTCAGAAATATGAATTGCGTTGAATAAAACATAATGTGGCTTAACATGTCTCTAATCCCTTTTTTCTTGAACGACAGAGTGTCTGTCTTATGTCAGTTATAATCTAAAAATATGGCTTCCATATAATAAAATATGAGTTTTAGATTATTTAAAGTTGTTCAAGACATATTATTGCATTGGTGATATACATGATCTCCGTCCCTTGTCGGTCATCGTGTCCCTTTAAATGTCATCGCCGCAAGGAATTGTGGGTCAGGATTATCTAGTCTCCTTTGGTAAAAGGATGCATCAGTATATTCTAGGTTGAGATAATGTGAGATATATAACTGGACGAGGCTATCAGTCACATTAAACTGTAAATATAATGAGAGAAGTATATAAACAGCTCAAATGCATGGTAATTAGGCAGTAATTTTATGCAGTTTGAAATACTTTTAATGGTACTAAACTTTGGAGATTTTAATAGCAGGATATAGAACCAATCCACCTGGGAGATGAAGCCTAATTGACTTTCCCCAGAACATGAAACTGTGAGTAATGACAACAAAGCAAAGAAAGTAGTTCTAATTCATTTCCCAGGAACTTCTCAGCAATGTTTCCTCTACGCTCCAAAAAACCTTGTTAAATGATTTTATTTTTATTTTTTTATCCACCATGGGACACATTACTGGAAAAAAAAACAGATTTATACAACCACAATCATTATCATCTTTCTCTCCATCCTGTAGCTTCCATGGAAGCAAACTCAGTTGCCAGGTAACAAATTCACATTGGAGTGAATGAGGCTTGGTTGATGGCTAGAGAAGGTTTTTTTTTTTTTTTTTTTTTTGGACCCTCGCAGGTTTAAGTGGCTCTCCCTGGAGAAGGCCCGGCTGAAGGTCATAACTGTCATCATACATTTTCACACCCGTTCACTCCTACTGGCAATATAGGAACTCCAATCAACTTAGCACACATGCTAAGTCCCCATGGACGGAGAGGAAACCAACATTCTTTGCTGCCAAGACGAAGTGATAAACACCCTTAGCTTACAAAACTGAACCATTTGTATCGCAATTAGCCTATAACTAATTTACACCTGCAGTTTATGGCAGTAAAATAATAACAAAGATCAACATACAGAAGCAGGCAGAAGAATGTAAGACAAGAAGTTAGTATACAAAGAAAATGATAGTGTTTTTTTTTTTTTTTGGATTATTGTATAATTACTCTTTAAAATATACGAGGTTTAATATTAATATCTATACTGTTTATGGCCTTACAGAATATTGAGACTTTCAAATCTACTTTGGTCTGTAGACGAACTGTTCTCTTTTAACTTTTAATGGTTTTGTTGTTTTTACTTGTTTTATATCATTTCTAGTCGACTTCTTCCCTTTTCTACCAACTTGTTTTTATTTATTTTGAAGGTATTTTTACTATTTAGATGATAGCTTATTTTAATGTTATGCATTTGATTTTCATCATTGATACTAATATATATATATTACTCTCTTATTGTTGTTGTGTTGGCCGCTCTGGTTGTATGGTATATACAAAAGGTGCTATACAAATGAAGTTATGATAGATTAAGTTGATTAATTCACTGATTGAAAAAAACATATGACAAATTTCTAAGAATATCATTAAATTGCACATTTTAAGCATAACAGAATAAAAATCTCACACCGAATACGTCACGAAATGTCCGTACGTCCAGATTACTTAAAAAGTCAATGGATGGATGAGTGCCAGATGCAAAATCTTTCCTGTGTGGCAGTGCGGTCCGAAACGTCAATTTTACGCATATCCGCACGTTCGCTGGAGTTGAAAATATTGAACTCCTGCGAGTGTTTTGCATGACGAAAGCCAATCAGTCTTTGTTGACGATGACGTCAGGTCGTCAACACGGACACCGATCTGTTCACTCATTCAACCATGGAGTAGAAGCTGTGTGTGACCACCCAGAGCTGTAGGACACGGCCTCAGGACAGGACTAGGAAAGATTTGGCGTGGAGGAGAATCAGCGAGGAGGTGGTAGGAGCAGGTAAAAGTTCTCTCTGTAGTTTTCATCTTTGAAAGTCGGCACTGAGCTTATGTGAGTTTATGTTTATGAGAGGAGAAAAAGGAGCACAGCTCCTCGCTTCAGCATGCAGTGAAACTCACCGAGTTGGATTTGGATTCAGACGTGCGTAAGAAGCGAATTGGGGACATTTTTTGATCCTGGGGACCCTGCGGTACGTTTCATGCGGCAAATGCGTTCGATGCCACAAAAGACGCATTCGGTGATGATTTGAGCGAGTACTAAAGCCCCGCCTCCTTACCAATCGGTTATCTTAGAAAACGACCTGTCCACTAGAAGGAGGATCATTGTAAACACGTCTCTGTCTGGACCTGATGTGACGCTGACAGGAGAGAGAATATTTAGACATCGATGCAATCCTCTCATTTACCCAATGACATCCTATACATTCATAATCTCACTAAGTTAAGCATGAACACTTTCATTCATTCTTTGCTGCTTTTACTGCAGCAACCGTGTTGTTTATTATGGATTTTAAGTCTTCATATTTTTTAGAGAATTATTCCTTAATTGTGACGTAAGTTGCTCTACACAGTTCCTCTGTGATTGTGATTGGTCTGACGCTGTAATCTCATCCTCTGTCACAAGAGGGCGCACGTAGCCAGGCTGAAATCAACGTGCTTAACTTAGCGAGTTGTAATCGAGTATCAAAGGACAGCTTCTGTCTGATGGAGATTGATTGGTTAGGTGAAGCCCGCTAATGGAGATAAATCCAGGATATAATTATCTAGCTTCATAGTATAGGCCCTTAGAGACAATTAGCCTAGCTAGCTTTAGCAAGTGTTTTCTTTTTTTTGTGATGGGAGCTAAATAAACAACTGAAATGTGAGTATTTTGTCCTCCCTGGCTCCAAGACTTGAGATGTGCTAACTTTTTGGGGAATATCCTGGCTGGATTTATTTGCACTCCTCTGAGAATCCTATTGTTGAAGGGCAACCAGTTGACCTTACGAGACAATTAGCCTAGCTATCTTCAGCAATTGCTAAATCAAAATGCAAATAATTATTATTTTTTTTTTTTTTACCAGAGCCATAACTCTAATCAATTAAAGATTTCTGACTGTTTTGTTAAATTAAAAACAAAACATTTTTAGATATGGAGCTATGGGTGAATATAAGTATGGGTTTATTCTCTCCTACAGTATAATCCAATGGCTGTTTAAAGGTGTGTGTTGCAGTTTTTCATCTGACACTCCACACATTGGGTTTTATGAGTATCGCTGACCTTGAAGCTGCTCCCCTGTGATATGACAAGGTATCTTTCCGTTGCGGGCTTGAGTTTGAAGCTTGACCAATGCACACATACACACACACACACACAAACACACACACTGATCCCCCTCTCCTCGTGTGTCTGCACATCTCTTTCCTGGACCCCAGTCCTTGCTCTAATCCTCTGGACTGGATGCTGATGCTGCAGCCTGGTAATTCACCAAATCCTCTTCTGCTGTCCCCAGGCCACACCTCTCCCTTTGAAGTCAAGTGCTCCTTGACAGCACGCATTTCCAAAATGAAATACACACATCCAAGAATAAACATGACAAACAAACACTAACCGCTCGAAGTAATAAAAAGTTCAAGTCATGATTTATGATCCTGGATTGGAATGAAATTACATCTTCATAGTTTTTGGGTTGATGCACTTTTGGCTGCTTTCTCACACTTTACCCACCAGTAATACCCTGTCAGTAAAAACAATCTGATTGTCGATTTTATTGTAATCTAAATATGTTTCTTTTAAATGAACGTCTTTCTGCAAAGCCTTTGCTGATTTGCCATCAGTGTGTGTGTAATTGTACCCTGCCACCACGGCTTGTCAGAAGTGTCATTTAAAAAGCAAAATATAAAAGCTTAAGAGTGTACTGTCAGAGAAAAACTCAATTTCTCATGATATAAAAAAAACAAAAAAAATAAATCACAAGTCACTAAATTTTCCTTTATCACTAGAGACTTTGTTTTCCTCAAATTGCCAACAGTGCTAAACAGGATTTTGTTGGAGGAACATTAGATTTGTTGTAATGAATCAAAGTATCGTGTCTACCAGAGCTAGAGATTTACCAAGCTAACTGTAGTTTTTATTGCTAGGATTCATTCTCGGAGTAACGTCTCTAAATAGCAAACATTTCATTTCTTTGTCTACTCATAAACCTTGAGTCTAATGGAGACGCATAAGGAAAAAAAAGAAACCTGGCTTGGGAAGAGAAAAAATGCTTGCAACGGTTGCAAAATATATCATCGTGGGTGTTTCTGGCTATATGCGGATCATACAATAGCATAAGGAAATCTAGGGAAAAACTTAATTACTGGTGTTTATACTTACTATGCATTAGAAAATAAACATAGATTAACCAAGTTGTGTCTATTGTTGTTGAGTCTAGATTAAGTTAAGATTGTTGGTGCTGTGTGTTGCCCCCAACACTATCATATATAGGGCCCCCATAAAGCAAGAAACGGCTCGTTGCCAGATATTGGCAGTTATCCGGATCTGTGATCCTGATCATGATACCATGATTATTCACACTTTAAAGGCTTGGAATACATTTTTTCCTCATTAATAATGATACAGTAGGTCCAAATTGCATGAGTAGTGTACCCCCATTTATTGTGAAGAATCACAATGAAATGCGCAATCAGGATGGTTGGTTGGGCCACTGAGAAACCAACCAACTGGACATAACTGAGTTTAACTAATTTCATGAAGATCGGTAATTACGCACCAAAATATTCATTTTTGTAATTTTGTCACTGATGAGAGATGGGGATTTTTTTTTTTTTATTTGAAAAAGGGCAGTATATTGATCTGGAGTTTATCTCCGTACTGAGATTATAACCCTAGCCCTAACATAATCCACTAAAAAAATAAAACAAGTGTCTGTTCAATTAGAAAAAAACAAAAATGAATTCCTTTTTTTTAGCAAAAATTAATTTTTTGGTAGTGCGCATCTGCACGCATGCGCATATACAATCTCAGTATGACGTGAATTCAGTAAACGACACCAGATCCTCTCCAAAATATAACCCAATCTTTCATGGCGTACAGTCTATTTTTTGTTAAAATGTTCTCAAATTTTTTTTGATGTGATCCTGTTTACAGTCACGTAAACGGCGGTAAAAATATTATCTTTATGGCGGAAGTCAAAATGTTGTAGCTGAAAGTTACACAAGGCACAATTCCTTTGTGTTTCCTCCATCGTATGATTTCATTGTGAGGGATTGTGGAGAGTACTTTGTGAACGCCTGAGTGGCCAACTATCAAGACCTCCTCCACTTTCTTCCTTTATGATTAGTGTACTTGTTCTGTTTGATGTGATTAAACCAATGCTGTAATGCTCTACCAGAGTTAATGGTCTGTGGTTACTGATGCCAAGCCC
This sequence comes from Gouania willdenowi, assembly GCF_900634775.1. Taxonomy (NCBI): domain Eukaryota; kingdom Metazoa; phylum Chordata; class Actinopteri; order Blenniiformes; family Gobiesocidae; genus Gouania; species Gouania willdenowi. The sequence goes on along the minus strand of NC_041061.1, from coordinate 21,126,134 downwards.
TGCTGCTTGATTAAATTATTCACTTAATTTTGAAATTAGTTGATTAATCTACCAAATAATTGCTTGGGTCAAAAATATTGAGGCTGATATTTGTCTCAGACCTGATTTACTGGAGTTATTCCACAAGCACAGATTGAAAAGCGTGACAGAACATACCATAGTTGGCATTAAACTATCCCAGGAGCACATACTAATATACTATACACTAGGGATGTAACGATTCACTCAACTCCCGATACGATTCGATACTGGGTTCACGATACGATTCTCTCACGATTTATTTTACAAAATGGGACTGTAGACAAATTAGAAAATACGATATACTATATATATATATAATACTATATTATTTTCCTTTTATTTTTCATTGTCAAAAGAATTCTTTAATAAACTATTCAAAACAATGCAATGAAATAAATAAAGGAATAATACAAATGAAAATGAAGCCTATTAATTTAAATTCTGGTTCTATAATAAACAATGCAAAACTGCATAATAGTTCTTTTTCTTTTAAAAGTGCAACTGAAAATGTATTTTGTGCCTTAACAATTGGACTTTAAAAAAACAAAAAAACAGTGATTACACTGATTTATGTCATATTTGTTTAGACCAGCAGAGGGCGCTGGTAACACAGTGGTCGGTTGGCATGCAGATATCTTGCAGTGAAGAAGAGAAGCTATGCTAGCAGACAGAGCTAATAGAAAAACGTGACTTTTACAGATATTCAAGTAATATTACAGATATTCTTTCGGTGCTAAAGGGGTAATGAATCATTTATTAACATATTTAAGAGTAGAAGGCAGCCAGAAAGAAAGTATTAGCAGACTCCACCCGCCGCCTACACTTGTGGAAAAAGTACTGCAATTCAATTTTTAGAAAATCGATATCAACCGTGATACCTATGAATCAATTTTTAACTGCCTTACGATTAATCGTTACATCCCTACTATACACTACACACTCAATGAGTATATACTGTCTACTACAGGGGTTCCCAAACTTACGGTGACGGAGACTATCCCAGGCGGTGACTGAAAACATAAAAAGTGTGCACACAGGACTCGTGCATTTATTACCCCACCAAACACGGGCTTAACAGCAAAGAACAGCATGACATCCATGAAATAATTTACACCTTATTTAGTTTAACAGCCACAAACCGGGCACGGGCTGGTTTCTCAATGCCTTCAAGACGAGGTTTAATTCGACCCGGTGTCACGGTCTGAGCTTACCTCCGTACTGAGATTCTCTCACAATCTCAGTATGTGACGTACTGAGATGTACCCGTATTGGATTAGCAATGCACAGAGATTGTTGTAGTGATTTAAAAAAATGCTTAAAACATCACATCAGTCTGCCATGGATAGAAAAATTGACCAAGGATAAAAAAAAAAAAAAAAAAACGATTGTCATGAATAGATTTATTTGAATACAACGGCTTATTATTATAAAAACTTCATTTGAAATTGAATTTTCAATCTCAGCATGGCGGAAGTAGTAAAACTCACAGCGGAGCTAGCAATAACTCATTTTCTGGTGGTGTGCATGCTCATAATCGATCTCAGTATGAGGTAAACTCAGACTGTGACACCCTACCCCTCTGGAAGCAGTTGGTCAGTTAGGTTTGACAGTGTTCCCAGTTTTTTTTTCCCTCTCCATGTCTGTGTGGGCCGGCCCCTCCCTTAATCAGCTCACCTGTGCCATCTACACACCTGCTCATCATCAACCCTTCAGCCACCGACACCTTTACCTGCAGTATAAAAGGCCTGTGTGAACCTGCGTCAGATGCCAGTTCGTCAACTAAGCTATTGCTAGCAACACTCGCTCCGACCCCACTACTGCGCCAGCCCACTCAAACTCTTTGATCGCCCGTCCTCTGTGTCTTCTTATTGGGACTGACAATAAATCTGTGTCACATCAGCTTATCTGTACTACTTCTGTTTGGAGCCTGCGCTTAACAGTGTCGGCCCCGAGTCCCCTCGGTGAGGAGGCGGGGGGACTGCTGCGCTTTGGGGTTGTGTGTGTTTGCGGTGGTATTTCGCTGCTCTCCTCATTGTCCTCTCCACTGGCCTTTCTGTTTTGTTTTTGGTGTAGTGTATGTGTCTGTGGTGCAGCAAAGAAAACATGCAAATGTGATTGCCGTGAATCTATCGCCTCCTGAGGAGCATTCTTGAGGTCATCTCGAGACCCCCACTTGGGGGCAACTGCTATATACTATATGAACGGTTAGGAGGATTAATATAGGAATATAGAAAGTGATCAAGTAGAATATCAACATGTGGTCATTTGATCCATTCAAATTTGTAGAAACACATTTCATGCTGACATTTTGAAGATTTTCGGAAACCGGCCATTGTGCTGCTGACAAAACGTCTGGTTAACTTCAAAACAAGAGCATTTTTAAAAACCAATAAGAGACAAGAAGAGATGCTTTTATTTTGAAAAAGGGAATGTTTGAAGCCAGTTTTAAATATTGGTTTAATTATTTTAACTTCCTTTTTTTTTATTTACTCAGTTACTAAACTGTAGTTTTATTCTACAACTTATATCTAAAAGTTTATTTATTTACTCTATCCTTTTTCCTCCCATGACCACATCACATACTTGATTTAGCTTGGCCTTTGTCTGTTAAAACGTGACGCAAAAACCCATGTTTTTTTTCCAACATGATCCCACCATGTTACAAAGAGCTGCCTTTGATGTTGCAGAGTGCTTTTCCAAGCTTTCAAGTGCCCCTTTAGTGTTCAGTGGGCTCTGAGTCACCAGGTTGTGTAGGAAAACACATGGACTCAACTCTGCGTGGTCTTCAAAGCTTTGACTTGCCTTTGGGGACATTATTCAGCAGCCGCTTGAAACCTCCTCAGAGATGCAAAGCAGGGCGTGGAGAACATTAGAGATGTGTGAATGCTCAATAACGACAACAGGTTAACCATGCTTCTACATTGTAAGTTAACACATCTCGCAACAAACTGTAATGCACAACATATAGTAGTATTGTCTTACGAATCCTGAACAGGAGCGATCGCTAGAGCGAAAGTACTCATCAGACCACATGGGCTACCCTTGGCCTTTCAAAACGTCATGGCGAGCGTTACTTCTCATGAATTGATATTAATCCCTTATTTAACCCCTTAAACTCAAACATTTGTTTTATTTTTCTCTCTCATTTCAAATCAAAGCCTTTTAATTTTTATTAAAAGCTGAAATCTACAAAATCAAGATGGATTCTTGAGGGGTTTTAATGTTCCACAAAGGGTTCAAGAACAGCTTCAGAATGTGAGTGGATTTTACGTTTTTGGTAGTTTTAACGGTGGATTTTATCGCCCCACGTTAAAGACAATCCCTGCTGTTACTTTTTAGCCTAGTCTCACAGAGTTTGTGAAAGTGTCACAAAAATAACTTTATATAATTTTTTGTGGGTGGTAAATTGATTTTCTCAAAAGGTAGTTTTTGGGTTTAGAACATTTCTTTGTGCAACGCGGCACTAATTTGCATAGAGCTGCTTAGAACTACTTTGAACCAATGTATGGAAGTGAGATTTATCACCGTTACCATTAATGGAATGTTCTGATAAAATGTAATTGCACGAAATAACTTCCAATCCAAACATCGAAGTTTAAAAGTCGTGTCCTCCAGCACAAAAATAATGCTGAAGACGTGTTGCCACACACAAGAAAATAGAAACTATATATATATATAGAAAATATATATTTGTGACAGTGTCACGTTTCCCTGTGAAATTGTGTTTAACTTGTTTGTGGTCATAATATTCTGGCGTATTTGCTTAATAAATTGTGTGAAAATAGAATCAAGGAGGTTAGCATTCGGGGTGTCCATTGCCATGAATCTGATGATGCGCTACAGTTCACAATTTGTATGTCACAATATGATATACCCCGATACTAGACAGTACGATGTACATCAGGGATATATTGCGATATCCATAATTGCAAAATTCAGCTCTACAAGTACAAAATGATATGAAATAAAATTTCTTTATTTATTTATTTTTAGCTTACGAGAACAAGTACATGGTAAGTAACTGTAATTCAAGTACCAATATTGAAAAACAAGTGGTATGTTTATCAAACTGTCAAATTACATTTTTCAAAAAAGGTTTAACTTTTGTTTCTACAAGAGATTCTGATTTGGTTCAATTCTTAAAATAAATAAATAAATAAAAAGTAACCACATACATCTATCATAGTGCTCAGTATGTTTTATGAAAATAAATAATAATAATAAAATGCATGAGGCAGTTTAACAAGGTATTCTGTGACTGTTTCTGTCACCTAGTGACCCGGCTTCCATGCTATACATATAAATTAAATTGCATAGTTGAAAAAATCAATTTGGAAAATTTTTTGGCTTGATGAGATCGTTGCACGGTAAAACAATGCGATATATCGCCGAATAGATTTATTCTTACACCCTTAGTTAGCATTGAATAACCTGTTAGAATTTATATTTGCCTTCAAGTTTATAAAGAGATGGTAGGGGGAGTAAACTATTAACTGTATTTCAACTGTATTGAGCATTTATAATGCATAAATAAGAGCATTAGTGCCAATGAACTTTACTAAACTTACAGACCAAGTAAAAGCAGAATATGATTTTGTAGAGATGCAGGGTATGACCTTAATGATTAGAACAACGGGTGTGGACCAGAAATGATGGTCTAAGTGGAGTCAAGATGGCAAGGACCCAAGTCTCCTTAAGTTGTGCAGAGTACACAAAAAGAGCAAAGCTCTCAAAACAACGGTTCTTGAAAGAGAAAAGGGCTCCAATGTAAATCCATTCCCCTAGGATGGCTGTTTCATTATCGAGTTTAGGAGAGTATTTATTCTTGATGGATCACAGCCAGTGTTAAGGACTCACAGTCAATTCATTCTTCTGTTTAAATGATGCGAGAATCCCTTGGTGTTTGAGTGAAGTTGCTGAAGCTGTTGTTATGCAACTCATCTCTCCATCAGAACAACAGACGCTAATTGAAATGAAGAAGTAATGTGGGGAACTTCATTTAGAATGCAAGAACCTGGACGGGTTACAACATTAGCTCATTTATTAGCTACATTTGATAGCACCACTGTGCAACATATTAAGTAGCACATTTTTATTTACCATATTTATTTAATTGATGGACTACAAGTCGCAACTTTTTTTTTTTTTTCGTTCAAATTGAGGGAACCATCTGTGGATCTTTCAGCAGACAGCACTATCTACTGAGTAAAAATGTCAATTGCATGTTCCTGTGAATGCAGAGTGGCTTCCTACTCAAAGGTTGAAATTGGCACTCACAACTTTGTTCTTGTTCCACCATAAACAATGGGTTTGTTGACAAATGGTCGTGTGACTTGAACTTTGGAAAGGTTTCACGCATTGCATTGTGAGATATCAAGTCTTGAAGAATGCAAAGTTTGTTTAGGTAGTGTTTCTATCTCATTATTACTGTGATTTCTTGTGTTTCTCCACCAGACAAGACTATTTTTGTCCTGCTTTTATGGTGTTAAACATGATTTGCGGTCACATTCAGGTGTTTCCTTGGAAGCCACAATATCAACATTGCTATTGTTTTGTCAACGACTTTCAATCCATGAAAACACCAGAAATGTGACTTTGTCAGTGTTTTTGGGGCCACACTGAAGTTAGTGGTGCATGAGAATGACTTTTTGATGAAATACAGGTGCAGTTCGCTATTGTCCCCAGAAGTTTCCATAAAATTTCCAACAATGCATTTAAAAAATATACCACAGTAGGCCTTATTGGACAAAATCCAATCAGAACTCATGTGCTTATGTGTGGTCACATTGATCGGATCAAGTCTGTGTGTGTATTTACAGACATTAATACCATCTCATCTTAGGTCGATTTATAGTAATCAAAACTTGAAAATATGCATAACTCTTGAAGACTAAATTTTGATTGTGATTAAAATTGCATACTACTGTACTATATACAACACAATAAATGAGTACAGTATATACTGTCTACTATATACTCTAAGTATGGTTAGGAGGATGAGGATGATGACCGTTCCCACTGAAGTATACTTCCATCTTTGAAAGTTCTAAAAGCATTTTAAACAAGAAAGTGTCCAAGTAGAATATGAACATGTGGTCATTTGATCCATAAAACACATTTCATGCCGACAATTCGGAAATGTTTGGAGAACAGCCATTGTGCTGCTTCTGGTTAACTTCAAAACAAGAGCCCTATTTACAAAAGCATTAAAACTAATGAAAGACAAGAAGAGATCTTTTTGTTTTGATACGGGAATGTTTGCGTTTTAGTTTAAAGCCGGTCCCAGGACGATTTTAAGTGCCGCTCGCAATGCATCATGAGGTGGTTGAGTATGACTAGTGTGCATACTTAAAAAATGTCCCGATATAGTATACATTTCTACATATTTCTTGCATATTCAATATTTTCATACAATCTAATTGGAACACACTACATACTCATTTTGACGTCAGACTTAGTATGAGTAGTACGTTAGTATGCGCTTTCGAACACAACCTATGACAAAATCTAAATAAAAATGAACACTGATGGCGACCATTTTCTGTTATGGTACGTTCACACCAAACGCGTTTCAGGCGTGTAAATTGTGCCTCACGCCCGTAGTTGGACACTTGCACTTGCTCATTGAATCAGTACGCCTGTCACCAGCGTCGAAGATGCTCGGGACGCACGTCCAAACAAGTTGGGAAGGGCGCGCATCGAGGGGAGGGGCTTCTCTGTTGCCGGTGGTGTTCATACAATGGATGATATTGTGGTGATCAGTTACGTTCATAATTCACCCAGTGACTGTGAAGTGGTGGGGAACATTATTGTGTTGAGAAGGCGGTGTTTCCAATTGGATGTATTTTTTTTTGAATACGTCACGGTTGGGGAAAGCTCCTGATTGGTCGACTCGCTGCTATATGCCCCAAAAGTTCAACAATCCCAACTCCAGCGTCCGTCGGGTTGGAGGCGCCAGATGCACGTCAAAAGCTTGAAATCTCAAAACGCGCCACGTCCGCCGCATGAAAAGCTTCAAAACACGCCGCACAGGAGGCGCAGGACCTCTGACGCTCCTGAGAAGTGCGTCCACCATATATTGCCTATGCAAACCTGATGCTGTGGACGCTTTGGACGCGTTTGGTGTGAACGTGCCATTAGTGTTGCCAGTTGCTGCAGTCATTCACATCATTTGTGACACCACTTTGCAAAAGAAAAGTCAAGAGTTATTGTGTGACACAATGGCCCATAAAGAGCTCCACACACTACTCACATACAAACACTTGTAACTTAGCTCTACACGAGAGGAAGCAACTTGGCAGATATCATATTTATCTTGAATTTTAAGGGAAATGTCAAACTGGAAAACAGAATATTCAGACGGAACATTTTACGAATGAATGAATGCTTGCTATTAAGTGGAATAATGTGAGTTTGGTTCAACACTGCATTTCGTCTGTTGGGTATGTTTGAAGAAGCGATCAAAGTTTGTTTTTAATGTGTGAGTGTTTCAGAGATGGATCCAAAAGAGTTTATTAAAGCACATATCAGTTTTGACAGAACTGGGAGTGAAGCTCTCAGAGCACATAGCCTATTCTGTTTGCTCATGATCTCACAGGCATTCTTAAGGCATTTCTACTTCTTCTTCTCTCTTCCATAAGCCAATCTACATGATTCTTCTCAAGAAGGAAAAGTGATGCTACTGACTGGGTTTGGGGATTAAATGGCAAAAAAAAAAGGCTCTGTGATATCTCATTCATGAAGCAGGACATTAACTTACACAGCACCTTTTGTTCAGCACTGACATGAAAGGCCCAGTTTTGATGTCTGTTTCCAGATCCTTTCTTCTCATCCTCATGATTTGATTTAGCCTTGGAATGGGTTGTTTCCACTGTGAATAAATCTAGGAACATGTTTGTCACAGCAACCCTCTGCTCGTATTTAGAACTACATGCTTTTGATCGGAAAAGGCCAGGCAAATTTATATCCTATTACCACCAGCTGACATTGCTTCCTCATGCAATACACCTGCTCGGCCATTTTCAACAAGAGCTACTAATGTCTTTGCACTCGCTCCATTGCTTTCCCTCGAATGCTCCGGCAAGCACAAAACCTCTGAGAAAATGGTGAGTTTTGACAATTAGCAAGGGGCCGTGTAGCGTCTGGTATGAACACGTTTGACTTAGCAAGGTTTGTACTGCTTTTAAGCAGACACTGAAGAGTGAAAATGTCACTGCGAATGTTAAAAACGCTAGTCAGCTTTTTCTAAGAACACCGAATCCAACAAATGAAGATGTTATTTAGCTGGTAAGAGTGCATACACTTCACAAATGTGTCTCTTACCGAGTTGTATCTAGAAAGACTGATTAAAAATGTGCTAATTAGCCAGTTTTGTCCAACCCTGAATGTTTCTAATAGTTATAATGTCTTTGCAATATGTAATGCATCTCTAATCATGCCATTTAGTTAAACTATGATTAAAATATTAAGGGCTTAAACAAGATTGAGATTTTAAGCAATCAGAAAGTGCTGCAGAGCAGAAAATGATAATACAAAGAGAGCAACACAACACAATTTCAAAATGTCATGGAAAATGAAATAATGTTAAAAAGAAGAACCTATAAAATACTTTTGGCAAAATGTTTTCCTCTGGTGGTCAGGGAGGGTGTTCCACAGCATCAGAGCATAATTGAGGGTGCATGAAGAGGTTTGGGGTATTGAGGGGTATGTCAGTGAATGCACTGGTGGGTACTCAATACTGAGTGGAACAGAGAGACAGTGGAAAGCTATGAGGATGGGTGCAACATGATTGTAATAGCACACGCTCAGTAGTATCATTGCATCGTTGTTTTGGATGTACTGCAGTATCTGATGCTTTTGCCAGAGATCGCGATGAGGACTGACCTCAAGTAGACAAAGGCATGAACGAAGTTCTTTGCATCTGCCGGGTTGAATGTTGAACGGACTTTGGCAATGTTCCTGAGGTGGAATAATGATGTCTTACAATATTACAATTGCATTTGGCAGACACTTTTGTCCAAAGCGACGTACAAAACGAGCAGTTAGTGGGATGTTGAGCAAGTCCCTTAACCCTGTGGTGTTCCAGGTGGGATTTGAACCATTATTTTGCAAAAAATAAATTTTCAGGTAAAATTGAAAAAATATTGTCTAAAATCTCTTTGATGTAAATTATTGTTTTAAATGGTTTGTTTTTATTTCAATTATGTTCAATTTTAACGTGTTTCAACAAGAGTTTCCATTTTTTTCATGATTTAGATTAATATGTAAACTGCAGTTGACCCATTTTAGCCCTTCCCTTTGTTACGTTTTAAACCTAAAGGCTGAGAGTTCAAGTGTGCAAATCCATTTTTCCGTGCATCTATTCAGCTAAATAATGGCAAGACAAGAAGATAAAAGATGCAGAGCAAGACCTATTCTTATAAATGAGTTTGTCTGACTGTGTGTGTGTCATTGAGACAGGAGGATTAATTCTCGCGATCTCTTTGACGTTCCAAGTGGCGATTCCTGGTCCCTCAAGGGTTTTCCTAGATGCTCCTATTGTTGAAGTGAGGAGGAGAGGTGTGTGGAAGGCACAATATTAGATGTTACAGGATATCGGCACTCTTCTTTTCATTTATTTAAAACTGACACCATGACTGTAGGGAGACAAAGAAAGGCCACACTAGTCCTTATTATTCTGATCAGGTTACAATCATCACTTATTTATGCGTCTCCAAGTTCTCTTATCTGCTTATTTCATGTACTTTTTGATTGTCCTCCTATCTAGACAGATTATTTATTTATTCATTTATTATTTACACATTGTTACTTTTCATATAAAATTGAAAACCCATCTGAAAATTGTTTTAGTAGTAGCCTTATGGCATTAGTCCAAGGCAGTGGTTCCCAAACTTTTCAGTCATGTACCCCTTCAGACATTTAACCTGAAGCCATGTACCCTCTACTCTTGCACTCTTAAAAAACATAATAATGTAATGTCGTATATAATATAGCCCTACAGTGGATTTTACCTATCCTGTTGAGGGATAATATATAATCAGAATCAAGCATATTTGTGTGATGATGCAGGTCCACTGCATTAGCTTATCATTGGGAATAGCATTATTTAGCATTAGCCTAGCAATAGCAATAACCTGGCATTAACATTAGCTCAGCAATAGCAATAGCCTAGCATTAACATTATCTGAGTATTACTATTGACCTAGTATTAGTATTAACATAGCATTATGACTAGCCTAGCAATAGCATTATCCTAGCATTCACATGAACCTAGCAATAGCAATAACCTAGCAATAATATTAGCCTAGCATTAACATAGCAATAGAATTACCCTAGCATTTGCATTAGCCTAAAATTAACATTAACCTTGCATTATCTTTAACCTAGCATTAACATTTACCTAGCATTAGCTTGGCCATAACAATAAGCTAGCATCAGCCTCGCATTTGATTAGTATTAGCCTAGCAAGAGCATTAACCTAGCATTAACATTAACTGCTCTATTTATATTCCAGTTTCCAATGTCATTGTCATTGTTTTTAAATTTTCATTCACCCCTTATTGCAATTTGCGTCCCCCTGGGGGTACCCGTACCCCACTTTGGGAACCTAGGATCTAAGGCCACTAAAGCTAAAACCACTAAGCCTTAGTGTGTCCTAAAATTCAATTTCTGAATAATATTCAGACATTACTGAAAATAGGTAGTTAATTTTCTTGATAGACTTGCTGCGTTTCCATTACCCTTGTAAATGCGCAAAATCTAAATAGTTCAATAGAAATTGGTCATGGAAATGCCTGAATTTCAAAAAAACACTCAAATATCGCTCAAAAGGTTTTACATTTTCATGAGGAGAAATTTTGGACGTTTCAACATTGAAATGTGGGCTATGGAAACACATTTTTTGGTTGCATAGAGTTTACTTTTTGTAGCAACTGCTATTTCTTCAAAATATGGTGCATGCTTTAATTAAATTGGGACTTTAAAATGAACACCAATTCATGTTTATTGTCATTGAAGTACCTTGTTGTGAGGTATTTTTTTTATTTATCCTTTTTTTTTTTTTTTTGCCAAAGTGCTATAAAAACCTTCCTCTATACCTCGCTCCCCTCTCTTACTCATCACATTGGCCTCCCACCTCATTAAATTCCAAACTCTCCTCCATTCCTATCGTTTCCTCTCGCTCCTGCCCCTGAGTGACCTTAATTACAGCATGTAAAAACCTGACCTGGATCTTATTTTAAGCCTCTGACCACTCTACAGGAACCGTAATAACCAATGGACCAAATTCAATTAAACTACCTTCTGTAGGATCACAATTGTAGTCCTAATGAAGGGTACAACAATAGATCCATGCCACTGAGTTAACCAGAAAAATAACAGGATGGAGAAATATATGAACTATAATAAAAAATGTATCCTAATTAACAAGTCAGTCAGTCACTGCATCAAAACAGTGGAATTTGCAGGAATTTCAATGGACTTGATTGAAAAAAGCAATACGGTTTGCCACCTACTGTATTTGTATCTCTAGGCTTTATGATTTCCTTCAGCAGTTTAAAGGCCTGTGAGGTTCAGCCTAGATCAGGGGTGTCAAACTCATTTTAGTTCAGGGGCCAAATCCGGATACGCATGATCTCAAGTGGGCCACAGAGGTGGGGAATCAAACAATCTCAACATTAGTGCTACTTTACATTTCCATGTATAAATGATATAAAAGCAGAGCTTAATTTGGGTCAGAGCATCCAGCACCTCCGAGATTTTAACCGGCACTTATTTCATTGGATGCAGCACCTCATTTTTATTTATTTTTTTATTTTTTTCCCAGCATCTCATTTGCTTTTAGGCGTTTTAATTACATTTTGAAGTATTATAAAGAAATGTCATTGTATACACAGAATTGAATGTAAAAACTATAAACGTGAGTGAGGAAGAGAAGGGAAAGTTAGGCCACGCCCCCACACTATGTCTAAAGTGTGATTTTCCGCAAAAATTGTTTCTCTGTATCAGCTTGGAAGACGATAGAAAATGGCTTAAAAATAAAAAAAAAAAAACGCAGTTGGTAAAGAAGTACAAGATCATTTCTGTGGAAATCACGGAGCAGCAGCGCAGCAGCAGTTAGCGTAGCAGCACCTGTAGCTAATATGCTAATGCAGGAGAACCTGCCTCCAGGAGACATGAGGAGGACTCAGAGACATAGAGAAATGAAGGAGACGATGGTCAATGTTGTAATATAGACATTAAGACATTAAGTTTGGAAGCCAAAATGAGCTGCTACTGTTGGCTTATGAAAGACAAGGCAGGCCTCGGCTGTATCCTTGGAACTTTTTCACATATTTCACCAAGTTCTCCTACTTTTGTGGACAAATAAAAAGTAAGCAAACACTATATTTTCATGTTCTGCTGCGCTGTGCTGATGATTCATTAAAGGAGTTATGGCCTTATGGGTGTAGAGGTCAAAGGTGGCTGATTTTGCGCTGTCCTCGGTGCTGAAACATGGCTGATTTTGATAGGTGTCACTAGGTGATGGGTGTAACGGGCGATTGTCCGCACTTCTTTAACACTGATTCATCATTGTTTTATTAAACATTCAGGGTAATTCGTTGTTTGTGTTCACGTGATATTATCGGCTCATTTAGTTAGTAAAAGACGCTTTAAAAACTGTTGTATTCTTCGAAATTTTTGTCCCTCTCTTACTGCCGGAACAACAAGGCGGCCGGTGTCATATACTGACACTGACTGCGCATCATACTGAGATTGTATATGCGCATAAATGCACATGAGCGCACATGTGCTCTACCGGAAAATGAATTTTTACGTAAAAATAATCATTCATTTTTAGGGATGTAACGATTCACTCAACTCCCGATACGATTCGATTCACGATACTGGGTTCACGATAGGATTCTCTCACGATTTATTTTACAAAATGGGACTGTAGACAATTTTTTTTTTTTGGGAAAAAAACTAGAAAATACTGTATTATTTTCCTTTTATATTTCATTGTCAAAATAATTCCTTGATAAACTATTCAAAACAATGCAATTTAACTAAAAATAAATCTTGAATGAAATAAATAAAGGAATAATACAAATGAAAATTAAGCCTATTAATTTAAATTCTGGTTCTATAATAAACAATGCAAAACTGCATAATAGTTATTTTTCTTTTATAAGTGCAACTGAAAATGTATTTTGTGCCTTAACAATTGGAAAAACCGTGATTGCACTGATTTACGTCATATTTGTTTGGACCAGCAGAGGGCGCTGGTATCCCAGTGGTCGGTTGGCATGCAGCTATCTTGCAGTGAAGAAGAAAAGCTATGCTAGCAGACAGAGCTAATAGAAAAACGTGACTTTTACAGATATTCAAGTAATATTACAGATATTCTTTCGGTGCTAAAGGGGTAATGAATCATTTATTAACATATTTAAGAGTAGAAGGTGGCCAGAAAGAAAGTATTAGCAGACTCCGCCCGCCGCCTACACTTGTGGATAAAAAAAGGACTGCGATTCAATTTTCAGAAAATCGATATCAACCGTGATACCTATGAATCGATTTTTAACTGCCTTACGATTAATCGTTACATCCCTATTCATTTTTGTTTATTTTTGCTTTCAAAGTGAACGAACACGTGTTTTATTTGTTTATTGGATTATGTTAGGGTTAGGGTTATAATCTCAGTACGGAGGTAAACTCAGACCGTGACACCGATGTTCCAGGACCTTATGATTTACAAACTAAGCACTGTATAAAAGTATGTAGTATAGTTTATAACCGACAATATCCAAGCAATAGGTGACAGGTAGTGACTGTATTTGTTTATTTTGGGGAAATCTTGTCAAATACTGTAATTTGAGGATTGAGCAGGATTTTGGGGGAAAAAAATAATTTTCTTTCAATAATTTGAGAGTGAAATTGACTTGTTGAAACTGTTGAGTTTCACTAAATTTGTGACAAATTCAATAATGAAACTCCACTTAAGTAATTGTAAAGTTCTACTTTGAAATGTGTTTTTTTTTTTTTTTTTTTGTGTGTGTGTGGGTGTGTGTGTGTTGTGTTTTGCATGAATGTCAATATTTATGTTTGGATATGATACAGGGATTTAAAGTTACTCCCAATTTCTGCCTATTTTTAATCAATATTTTACATTAAAATTTGCTATTTTTTCAAAATTATCAAAATTCCTGGGCATAGGTTCCTGTGGAAAGATATTTCAGCCCCTTTGCAACACTGTTCTTTCAGCCATTTTTTTTTATTTTACCCTGCGCGCCGATTTGGATGTTTTAAAGGGCCAGATTTGGCCCCCGAGCCTCGAGTTTGACACATGTAATCTCGACACACAAAATCTCGACACACAAAATGACCAAAGGTTTTGTGTTTTTTGGAATGAAAATATGCTTCATAAAGAAAAAACTCACACCGGGAATGGAAACCCTGCTACCCCGTTGAAAGACGGAGGTTTTGACTACTGGAGTAACAATAAATGAAGTGGTGGAGCTAATAATAATAATAATAATAATAAGAGGTTAGTTAGGACTAGGACTGGGTGAAATTGTTAGAGTAAGGGTTACAGGGTTGTCTAACTCATTTTAGTTAGGGGCCCAAATATGAAGTAGTTTGATCTTAAGTGGGACTAACCAGGGGACATGAGGAGGCGGGAAAACAAGCATATTTTAGGTGGGAAAATAAGCAATTTCAACATTAATGTTCCCAAGTTTGCACTTTACACAACATTTAAATAAAGCATAAAGAATGTGAGGCACCAACAATATTCAGGCATAAGTGACAGATATCAGTCCCTGCAGGATTTTCTCTTTTAAATTTAATTTCATTCATTTTTAATTTAATTTGGGGAAATTATGTGAAATGATTTCAGGAAAATTGAGTTATTTGAACAATTTGAGATTTAGAATAACTGCAGTAATGTGATAAAAGTCTGGGAAATTTGCCATCCTCTAAATATTGTGGAGTTTCATTGAATCTGTTACATCATTACAACAGAATAATTTGGTCATTTAGACAACAATGCAAGCCGAATTGCATGATCTAAATGGCCTTTAGTTTGACACATACGGTTTAACAACAGCCACAGTAAGAATAACACGCCATCATGTGTGAGTGATTGTTATCAGGTTTTCCTTTCTTCTCTAGCAGGTTTAGTACCACGGGCACCAACAAAAGAGTGTGAAGTTTAATGATTTCATTAATATGTGATTGCCTCTAATGGTAAATCATTGAGTAGAGACTGTTTCTGCCTCTGAAACAAAAGGTCTGCCTCGGACGAAAAACCCCACAGTTTTGTTTAATTTTCATTTTTTTGTAATGAACCTTCAAAAGGTGAAAAGCTAGTTCTATAAAACGACATCTTGTCAGCATTTCCTGAAATGTGTCACACGCATTTTATTTTGCCTTCAGCACTGGTGAAAAAACACTAGCCTTTGTCCCTTCTGACCGTTTTCTGACTTGTCTCAGCATTCATATTACGTACAAACATTGCTTGTATTGACAATCTTACTACCACTGGTTTTCTGCTTAGGATTTGATTGGTTTTTCTGTTGCTCTCCAGTAACGTCTGTCTCTTCGATGATTCTTTTTTTTTCTTTTCCAAACAGGTTCAAACCATATATCAGGGGTGTCAAACCAATTCTAGTTCAGGGGGCCAAATATGAAGCAGGATGATTTCAAGTGGGCCACAGATTTTATGCGGAAAAATGAGTAAATTCAACATTATGTGCTCTAGTTTGCACATGTACGTATACATACAATACAAAATGTGTATAAAAACGACAATGATAAGCAATAAGTGACTGAGATCAGTCCAAACAAGGTCTTCACTTTATATTAGATTTATGACACATTTCTATTTATTTAAGGATAATTTTGTGTAATAATTTGAGGAAAATCAAAAGATTTTGTAGGAATTTTGAGGTTTTTTTTTTTTTTTTTTCCAACAGTTTAACATTAAAAATGACATTTACACAATGATTCTTGTTTATTTTAATAGTTTTCCTTAGGTTTGTTTTATTCTGGCTTGATTTTCTTTATTTTTTAAAATTGTTTCAAAAATCCCCCTAGCACTTTGTATTTGTATTTATTAGCTTTAAAGTTGAGAACAAATCAATTCAACTCTTGAATATGAATACCTTACTAAAATAGCATCACTCAAATCTTTAAATCAATTCCGTGTATTCAAGTTCTTAACTCTCCTACTGTGTTTGCCGACTTCGCAACTTTGTCGTTATATTTGGCGACTTTTGTCAAAAAAGCAACTTTTAGTGCATTATTTGATTTCTCTGTCGATAAATAAATGAGGAAAATGACTAAATGACTAAAATAGGAATCACCTGAATGCAGTACATGTGTCCTTTGCACCGTAAAGATAGCATCAAGCTAAAAGCTAGCAAACATGTGCAATTAAATAAGTATTTAAATGTTGCTTAATTTAGTGTTCGGACTGACAGAAGATTGATATTTTTATCAGGCTAATAGTTAATACCTGAGACTTCACAGCTAATTCTTTTCCCATCATACTATTAGTTCTTTTTTTTTTGTTGTAGCTGTCGGTTTATACCCAGGGGGTTAATCTTCTTAAAAAATGGAAACATAAAGATCCCCACACACAGCAGTCGTTCACATAAAGGCTTATGCTGTGCTATTGTATCTTCGAGATAGCTACAGCTAGTGTTGTCTCGTGCTGTGCAATGCAGTGTGGTGATAATCTGTTTTTGTAAAAAGCACGGGGTGGGGGGGACGCGGAGGCAAGCACACTGGGGTTTGCTGTTTTCAGTCAGCGACATTAAGCTCAACAAGGGCCTGAAAAGTTTGATCCAGTGTAGCTACTGTACATCCCACCCAGCAAAAACATCTAAACAATGTCAAAATGCGGTAGAAAGGTGAAAAGTTGTGGTTTTCTGGTCACTGAAAAACATTTTCTCTCTTCAGATGTCTTGTTATGGTATAAATGTGGTTGAAAAGTGGAGGTAAACAGTCTTCTTTTTCTGATCGTGGTAATATGCACTTAAGATTTATTTAGTTGTGTATTATATCCAGTGATGGTCAAGTTACTCTGGAAAAGTAATCAGATTACAGGCTACTGATTACTTTTTCAAAAAGTAATCAGATTACTTTAGTAACTTTATTTGAAATGTAATCTAACTACTGATTACAAAGTACTTTTTTATTTTTAATGGAGCACACAAAGGTATGGCAATAAGAGCTTTATTTTTACGTTAACAATGGTAAATTTGCTAAATTCTATACAAAAATGTGTTTTTTTTTTCCTTTGTGTCCTACTAAATAAAAAAATATAGACAAATAATATGCACAGTAGGAGCCACAGATACACATTTAAATGAAATAAATATGCAGCTATGAAGCACAGCGTAAAGCAAAATCTTGCTCTATCTTGTTTTATCTTACACACAAAAAACAAACACAAATTTTTCTTTAAAATTTCCCTTGTAGTGTCATAATAGCAACAAAACATATGACATGGCAACCGCACAGAAATAAGAGTTTGCTCTTTGTTCCTACTGTTCACGATTTAAGGGAACATTGGGGCAGGTGAAACAGTGATTGTACCTCACTAAAAGAAGCTTCTCAAATCGTCTCAAAGCCTTGGGGTCAACACCGATACGCCTGAACTAAAAAGGCGGTCCTTGACAACGGACCACAATATTCTTTCCGCTTGTGCCAACAAACGCGAAATAATGGCTGTATTTCCAACTCGTGAAAGCGTACTTTTCTGACGGCTCCATGCTGCGTTTGTTTTGCTAAGTTAGCAGCTTGCGGTAGATTACGATTAAGTCGCATATTAGTGTGACGTCATCTAAATGAGACCCGTCCTGGTCTTGGGGTTAAATTGACAATAAAAGTGTTAATAACGCTTTATTCTGATAGCAAAACATGGCGATCAAGTAACGCATAGTTATTCGGTTAAGTAACTATAATCTGATTCCCAGATTTGAAAAAAAATAACGCGTTAGATTACTGCGTTGCCGCAGTAAAGCGTTACTGACCAACACTAATTATATCTACCGTAACTTCACAAAAAAAATGAACTAGGAGCTCTGTGTTTGTCCACCGTTCTGCAGTTGGTTAATGTCAGGTCAGAGGTCCCCAGCTTTGGGCCTGATTTTGAAGGCGCAAAACCTTCTTTAAGGGACATCCAGTCTCTCCCTTTTTTGTAAGTGGTACGAGCTGGTACCGTGAAAGTTAATGAGTAGATAAGGAGAGTTTGGAATTCCAGAAGGAGAGTTTTCTTTCGACAAATCTTCAAAAAGAGTCTGTTTCTTAATAGTAAGGTTGGTTTGCTACAACTACAAAACCTTTTTTTCTTTTTTTTTTTGCCAATTTGGTCCAAATTAGCCCAAATAAAAGGGTTAAAATTGTTGCACTACTTACCCCAAACTAAATGTCCTATTCCCAATGACTATTTTTGGACCAAATGTGCTAATTTTGGACGATCCAATAACAACACAATTTCAACGACTACATTAGGGCAAAATTTGACTAATTTTGACGATCAAAAAACCACAATTTCTTTATTTCTTCACTTTTTATTTGGAAAACACATATGTATTGTTTGTTTATCACAGTCAAGCTGACGCTATTCTTCCTGGGGTCCAATAAAATAGTTTTGTTAAAATACAGAAAAAATTTATCTTTCTCCAAATAGAATTGTTTTACATCATCAAAACAAAAAATCAGTTCATTATACTAGTAATAAGTTATCATAAAACATTATCCCAATACAAATTCATGAAAAACAAACTGTATTTCATTTACAATTTCAACCATAATACAATACCGTCATACATTCTCAGAAATTTTGCTATTTTCATAAATCAGATAGGTTCTAATGACAAAAATAGAACACTTTCATACATGTATGCCAAGAAGGAACTGTTTTAATCATATTTTAAATACCTTTACATTTTCCAGCTGTAATATTTAATTTGGTTTAATTTAGTGTGTTATGAGTCGCCCTATAAGTGAACATTCAATTTGGCTTTTGGTAGAATAAACTTCCCTGCAGTGAATAAATAAATGAATAAAATGAACAGAGAAAAAAACAAACAAAAAAAAAAAAAAAACAGCAATTTCAAAGACTAAATAAGGGCTAAAAATGTTTAACAGTCCAGCTATACTTTTAAATAAAACATAAATAGTTGTTTTTGACTCATCATTACTGTGTTATACACCTGTGTGGCTCTTTCCCTATAATAAGTGAGAGTTCTGTGCTGTCTGTTAGACCCGTAGTGTGTAAGTAGCCTTGAAAAAAAAAAAAAAAAAAATGTTTCTAATCAATCTCATTTGGAAGGTGGTGAGGAAGAGGAAGGGCAGCGGGGAGCAGAAAGCTGTGACCAGCACTGTCACACACCTCAAACACACTTTAAAGCCCAGGGGGGTGGACGAAGGTCATGTTGGGTTGTTTCTGTCAACCCCCTGTCATTCAGCATTAGCAGAGTGCGGGGTTGACAGCTCGTGATGGCTGTAACGCAGATTGATAATGATTTTTTTTGCCCCCCTCCCGCTCCAATCATTTTCTAAAATAAAATACAGTATGTGCTACGACTTGACGACTGTTTAATGTAGCTTTTTTGCGGAATATTATATTATTGTAATAAATGGTTCAATGGCCTAATCGTAAATAAAACTTTCCAAAATTTAACATACAACAATAAGGCGCCGATTGCAAAGTTACACATGCTAAAATAAGCAGCAACTTTTTGCAACATTTAGCAACTTACTTTAGACCAGATTTAGGTATTTATAGGTTTATTTAAAAGGAACACTGTGCTATTTTTCATCTGTAGTCCCTGGGCAGAATGAGGTACAGCAATATTTGTCAATGTTAAATCTTAATCAAAATGTTTAATATGAAATCTAAATGTTAAATCTAAATCTAAATGTTAAATCTAAATTACGTTCGCCAATGAGCTTTTATTTTGGTACTTCCGGTGAATTTGCATATTAACTAAATATTTACTTTCACCCGTACCATCTACATTTAACATTTAGGTTTTAAGTTAACGTTTAGCATTAAGATTTAAAATTTAGATTTAGAGTTAACATTTAGCATTTAGATGTAACATTTAGCATTTAGATGTAACATTTACCATTTAGATGTAACATTTAGATGTAACATTTAGATTTAACATTTAGATTTAACATCAATGTTATATTTTTACGAGAAAGTAATTATCACACATTTCTCAAATATTGCTGTAAATCTGATCAAAAGTAACATTAAAAAATCCCCATATTTTTTTTAAACGTGATTTGTTGCTAAATGTTGCGAAGAGTTGCCGTTTATTTCAGCAGGCACAACTTTACAATCGGCACCCCATATAAAACAAAGTCATTTCTTAATTTTGTTTGTATACATATCTATTGTTTTAGCCCTATAATCAGTGCAGCATTTTCTTCTTCTAAGGTTTTTCCTCATACAGTGGAAACTGAATGAAGCCCATTCAGGCGACCGTGGGGCTCCATCCATTTGAGCCTGCTGCTGTGTCAGGAGAATTTTCTGCCTGTGCGAGGACTTCTGTCATCCCCTCCTAATGTCTCTGCAGCCTCGCAGGCGTCGAGCCAGACAGGACCCCCCCATCCCCCCATCCCCACCCCCCCGACCAGCATTCCTCCCATCCTCCACCCACCCTGCCTACACTGCTGAAAAGTGTAGATGAGCTCACTGCTACGTTTTAAAAACAACCCTTGAGATAAACATTTTAAATGTTACATTAGCGGGCTAAAACAAGGTCATATTCAATGCTAAATTTACTCTTAATTTAGCTGTTTTTAGATTTCATGCGACCTAAAACCTTTGAAATGTACTTATTAGAAGATGTATGCCTAACAAAATGCATTATATTGCACCATATTTGTTTTTTTTTTTTTATTTTTAAAAATGGGTCAATTTTACTTTTTTAGAGCCTAGGTTCCGCCATCTTAAAATTGCGTGATTGATGACATCACAAGCCCTGTTAGCATGTAAACATCCCATTGTTTTTTTATTGAAGTGAAACATTCAACCTGCTTTTTAGATCATTTTGCAGCTTTTTTGGTCAAAATACTAATTTATGCTGCTTTTGGTTGCTCTAAAAAAAAAAAAAAAACAGGAATTGTTAAAGATGCCGATGTAACCGTCTTTTTTTTACCGAAAGACAAACAAGTATTTTTGGGTGGGATGCCTTCAACTGTCCGTGATTACTCACTAACTTCAGCCATCAGAGCCTCAGCAACACACTGTTTAACGGAGAGTAAAGGTCCCTGAGGAGAGCTCTTCTTCTCTGCTTCATTGTCTACTTTGAAACCGCAGAGTAGGAACTCTCGCCCCCTGCGGTCGCGGATTATTTTTCTGGTCACAAATGTTTTTATCCTCTTTCGGTTAACAAAACGGTTACATTGGCATCTTTAACTTTTTCTAAATATTTAGAGCAACCAAAAGCAGCATAAATTGGAATTTTAACAGAAAAAGCTGCTAAATTATTTAAAAAGCAGGCTGAATGTTTCATTCCAATAGGAAACAATGGGATGTTTACAATTTAACGGGTCTGGTGATGTCATCAATCATGCATTACCATTAGCCTAGCAATAGCATTGATATAGCATTGGCATTAACCTAGTATGAGCCTAACAATAGCAATAACCTAGCATTAGCTTTGACTTTGCATTATCTTTAACCTAGCGTTACCATTAACCTAGCATTAGTTTAGCAATAGCATTGACATTAACCTAACATTAGCATTCACTTAGCACTAGCTTTAACCTAGCATTAGCATTAGCTGCACTATTTATGTTCTAGTTTCCAATGCTGTCAGGGTGTTTTTAATTTTCATTCACATACCCCCTATGACAAGTTGTGTACCCCTGGGGGTACCTGTACCCCCCTTTGGGAACCGAGGACACTGTGTGTATGTACATTTTGTAGTCAGTCACTTTGATGAGGTAAAGTTAGAGAACAACAACTTGGGTTTATTTAATGAGATGCATTTGTGGCATTTCTAATGTCTAACCTAAATCTTGTGTTTTTAATCTATTTAGTAAATACAGTATTGTCCCTTCAGATATTACCTTTAAGTATAAGACATTTGTGAATTTGTTTTCATTTTTTTTTTTTCGAGGAAAAAACAACACATTTAATTTAGTATCCTGATTTGATCATCACAACTTGTTTTGGTTCAAGTCAAGCTTCAGCCAACTAAATATTTAGAGAATTTTAATTGATCAAATAAATCTGTTTTCAAAGAGAACTGTGCATTTCATACATTTTATGTGTACCTTTTTTTCAAAGCTATTCCAAAACACATTCTAGTGAGTTAGCGGCATTACAATCTGCTAATTTACTTTTGTAAAGTTTCTGTCAGGTGAAAGTTCAGTGTTAACTATGAAACAGAAAATGCTAAAAGTTACTGTTTGTTGTGAGCTGAACAATTGCTTTTTTTTAATGACTTGACATATTTTTTTTTTTCTAATTAGACTATAAGTCGCACTTATCAGACGCTTTCTACAATTTTGACGATTTTTCATGTAAAAAAAAAAAAATGTACAAATAGGTCGCTTCGGGCTAGAAGTCACATGACTGAATGCTAAGGTGCTCCGAAGTGCGTCTTTTCTTACGAGGCATGGTTTCAGCTGAAGAAGGTGTCAATCAAATGACTCAGCCCATTAGACAGCAGATTGGTAGATTGTGCCGCCAGGTGAAAAATCTACAGATATGTTGCGCCGGATTATAGGTCGCTCTCTAAATTTGAAATGGAAAAAAAAAACAGCATTGATTAAGTTTCCTTAGACAATGTTCTTTTCTTTTCATTGGCAGACTCATGCTTTTTAGATTCCTATAATGTGCTTACGTGCTCACGTGTTGGGTTTAACGAGTCTAGTAATTCATAGACATCTGAACCATTGGCCCCAGTATCGTCACCGTTACCGGGGTGAGAAGAAATGGATGAAGCTTCTCCTTGTTTTGTTGGATTTGTACGTCTTGAACTCGGCTCTTTGGTCTTTTAATGGAGGTAATTATGACACTGGCAGAGAGCCTGGAGCTTTTGTTTCTGAAGTAAATCAGTAGGTGGGAGATTTAGTGACTTACCTTGGTTCATAGCCAAAGTATCTTTATCAGAGATGTTTGACAGAGCATTAGAAATATGATTTTAAGAGGGAATGGATCAATTGTCATCATTGGTGCAAGGTTTTTTTTATTTATTTATTTATTTATTTTATTTTTTTTTATCAGTGTTTCATTTCATTGTTCATACATCTGAATACCTCATAAAGTAGAAAAACATTGAGGTACAAATTTGTAAGAAATCTGATAATAGATCTTTATTATCTCATTTTCTGAATAATGAAGAGATAAAGAATGTAACATTGGGTTCATCTGTGTTTTACGTCGCTTAGAAGTGCTTCATAGACTCTATACATTTTATACAGCGATGGGAATCTATAGTCTATTACATTTGAAGTTGGATACAGATCGTGCTGAATATTTCTTTCGTTTTCTCTCCTACATCACCAAGGAGATATCTATTAGACAATCTCCCAGGGCGGATAATTTTCTTCCCAGTATGCATCATGCCTGCCTCTCTATTAAAGGAGGAGGTGGTAGTGGGGGTGGACGCTTGATTCTCACTGAAATTAAAAGATCCATGGACGAAAGCATCCATGACTCATAATTCAAGACTGTGAACATCGCGCTAGTCGAGATCCATTTACTGGCAAATTGTTTGTTTTTGTTTTTTGTTTTCATTTTTCTTAGGAAAAATGTATAAATGATTTAAAATAAAAACCTATTTGTTTTTTTTTGAACAAAAAGTGTAATTTGCTGTGTCAAATTTGCTTACAGGGATATTCAAACTCTGGTTTAATAAAACCTAAACACTTGATTGTGCAATAATACAAAACAAGGGTGTTTCACCATATTTAAGGTGTTTGGTTTATGAATAATTGGCAGGTGGTGGTTTAGTGGTTAATACGTCCGCCTCACAACAAGAACGTATTGGATTAATTTAGGGTATACCGGTTCATATCGAATACCGTTATATATTTTTGTTATGATATGAATTTTTAATATATCGCCATACCGGTGTATTTGATTACACAATTTTCAGAACTCTACGCTGCGCCGCGTTTCAGACCGGACCCTTATCAACGTTGCACTTCTAGGAATTAAAGGAAGGTAAACAGTAGCGCCCTGGTGTTAGTTGTGGTGTAAATCATACGTGCAAATGGATAAGAAAGACACAATTGAAAGCTCTGAAGCTGCATGTGAGCATATGCCTGCGTGCGCATGCCTCTGCTACAGGAGAACAACACGCGCGGACATGGAGGCACGGTTAGCTTAGCATGTCGGCAGTAATACACAAAAAAAGAGGGCAAAGGATCGCAATTTGTAATTCCTACAACGCGGAAATAAGTCCTGGTGGCGAAAACTCTTATTAACCATAAGAAACCACCACACCACTGAGTATGCAGCATTTAAAGCTAGAAATCAAGTTAATGCTGAAGCTAAGCTAGCGCACCAAAGAGCCATTGGGCTGTTGTTGCGAACTCGCATTACTACTAGTGTGGATTTATTCTGCAATATTCATCCTAAGTCTTTATCCTCTATCCTTGATGTATCCCTTATCCTTATATTTATCACTATTATTGATATTGCTGCTGGCTTGTGTTTTTGTTCTGCGCACCGACGTCCAAGTCAAATTCCATGTGCTGTTTTATTTATTTATTTATTTATTTATTTTTTAATTGTACTCGGCAAAATAAACCTTTCTGATTCTTATTCTCAACCAGTAGAAAATGCTGTGAACACCTGATTATGCATTAATACCGTCATATACGTGAAACCATTAGAATTTAGAAAGTGATAAACATTTTTGGTCAGTGTTAGTTTGACTGAAGTCTCTAAATAATAGCCCATAGGGGTGAATGAGAGTGGTTGTCTGTCTGTGTTCCAGGGTGTTCCCCCTGCCTAACGCCCAATGACAGCTAGAGATTTGCACCCGCAGACCCCCACCCACTCTTAAAAAAGGAGCAAGCGCGTCAGAAAGATCACGTGAATATTTAAAATTGAATATAAAAGTAAATAAATGTGAAGCAATAATGATAGTTTTATCTGTGTTATGGAGGACCAACTCTGCCATAATTAAAAATAAATAAATAAATCACGCCATACCATAATATATGCCATAAATGCTATTTTTTATTTTATTTTTTTTAAATATTGACCTAATTTATTTTTATTTACATATTCAGAATAAATTATTGAATAAACAAATAAAATATAACAAACTATATGTACTACAAACATGTCTGCATAATTATCTAACATTTACTAAGCAACTATAAAGTAACAGTTTCCATTATTTTATCTATATCCTCCTTTTTTTGTTAATCTTTTTTTTTTCTTTCTTTTTGTTAACAGATTTATGTTTTATCCCAAATTCCGAACCGTTCCGTAAACTCACTCCACAGCTCGATATGTACATATACAGTATAAGCATATATATGTTTTTCATTGTTTTTCATGCTTTCTTTTTGTTTTTAGATTTCCCCTTAGATTACATTTACAACATACAATATATTTTTTCTAAAGAAACTTTTACCTGACAGATGATTGTGTCAATCACTGCTAGTTTTTTTTCCCTCATAAGGGACAGCACGTGTGAGTGAATTCTGTAGCGGACCTTGAATGAGAACTTGTTTTAGACATTGCTCTACATATTCTATACATATACTCTTGTATATATCTGTATTATATTAGTGCATTTGTATCATTTTATCTTATTTTATTTTTTTATTGTAATGTGTGCACTTGTATTTAATCATTTTTTTTTTTTAAATTAACATAATTGTACTTAATTTTTTACTGTATGTTTTCTATTTACCTTCTTTGTTTAGCGTTACGTCTTTTCATTTGTAATATTTCCCAAATCTCTGTGTCATAAGTCATTTCCCTCTTGGATAGATAAAATATTTCTGATTCTGATTGCATTTTTTCTGTTGAATTGCGGTTTGTGTCCGTTGCCATGTGGTTTCTAAGAAAAATAGAAAGTGACGGTCAGTAGAGATATAAATAATTTGTATTCAGTATTGCACATGAGAAAAGCCCAGCTCAAATAATCAGCCTTAGTGTATCAACAAAATACATAAACTAATTAAAACTTATTGTTTATCTTTACTTTTATCTTTGAATAAAGAATCTTTAGTTTCAAGCACTTCATTAGATTCATTAGACGTAGCAAAAAGCTAAAGTACATTTCAGCAGCCTGAGTCTCTTTCACTTGTATATTATCTATTGTCTCCTGCTAAATGATACATAGCAGACTTGATGGAGACAATTCATGTATAGATGCACAACTACCGTATTTTTCGGACTATAAGGCGCACTTAAAATCCTTTAATTTTCTCAAAAATCGACAGTGCGCCTTATAATCAGGTGTACGAAATTAATATGTCAAAATGTTTTAGTACAACTTTGGTAAACTATGAAGCTGCACTGCTTGATGGATTTTTGGCACTTTAGGGCTACCGTAGTCAGGGGCCTCGTGGAGTGATATGTACCAGTACTGTGCTTCAACATACTGAACTGAAAAAGTGAGTGTATTGTTCTGTATTTTGTGTTAAACCTGAACAATGTTGAGAGTTATTGTTAATGAGTTGAATTAAGTTTGACTTATCTGACTATTTTGTTTTGCTTAATGCGTCTTAATAATAATAATAACAAACCGGTGCGCCTTATAGTCCGGTGCGCCTTATGTATGAAAATAGACCCAGTCAAACCCATTCATTGATAGTGCACCTTATAATCCGGTGCGCCTTATAGTCTGAAAAATACGGTAAGTGATTTGGAACTAAGCATGAAATATACAATAAGTGTTGACAGTGAACAGGACTGGTGGCAAATGAGTTTCCATTATTTTTCCCAAATTCATACAAAAAAATACAATTCTTAATATCATGTAACAATAATAATACTAATAACATCTCTCCGCTCTAACAAATGATTGGTTGAGAGTGCAAAATAGCTGGTATATTATTAGTTAAAAATGTAAACAAAGCTACACGTCCTTACTACGTCATATTCGGGATGGCTTCGTTGAAAGACACTAGCAAAATGCCAAAAAAAAACACCGGACATCTTTCAATGCAGATTACATAAAAGACCTCCATTTTATTTCTAAAAGTCATCTTAACTAGCATAATGGCTGTCGCCGTGACTTTCGACGTCAGTAGTCAAAGATTGACACGCGCCGACGAAGAACCAACAGACGTGCGGCAGGTTTTGTGGTGTACGTTTTCACCAAAATGGTCCCAAACTTTTAAGACTTTAGGTTGGTTCTTCTTTTGTTGTGCAATTCTTCTTTGCAATGTAATTGGTGAGGCATGTATGGTCCTGAAGCAAAAGTGAAGCAGATTATACATATATACAGGATATGTTATATTGTTTATGTGGTTGGCGTGAATCTCAAGATGGTCTATATATCGAGTTCTATTTTTTTTAGGCCCCCTGGAAAGAATTTCAAACTCCGCCTATGACTGGTGGACAGATTTTATGTTGTGGTGTGATTCGGATGTGTGTGTGTGTGTGTGTGATGTGTGTGTGTTGTGTTGCAGGTGAGGGGCCTGACGTGTGCGACTGACTGCAGTCTTGCGGGCAGCAGATAAACATCAGCAGTGAGTGAAGCCTGCAGTTTGTCCTTGGTACAGGGGAGAAGGACAGCCTGGGGTCTGAGAGGAGACTCACATCGATTTTCTTGGTGCTTGTCGAGTGACGGTCGGAGAATCTAATACTTAACAAAAATCTTCACTTATTTTGTGTGTGGAAGTGTACACACACACGAGGATGCGGACACGCACTGATATTTAAATAAACAATGTTGCGTGTGTCACTTTCCCACCTTAAACAAATTGTAGTATTGATGTTTATTCAAATTATTTTTGTATGTCCTGTGAGAACAAACACTGTCAAAATGATGTTGACAGGGTCAATCAATAGAAACATTCCGCTTTGATCAAACAACTATAATCTCTTAATTTACATTAACCTCTAATGTTGAGTCCAAACAGATCAAAAAGAAATTCTGTAGGTGTATTACTACAATGAGAAAATAACTGAAAAACATTCATTTCAAATCAAAAATGTTATCATTATGGCAAATAAATATGTATATTTTCCCCTCTGCAGGAGGAATTCATTTGTCTGTTTAAATTCTAACTAACTAAATAAATGACACCTTTAATGCGAATGTTATGATTTATTTTTTATTAAGGCGCTCAACTTTTGTGTCATGAAAAATAAAAAAATTGGTAACACTTTTCTTGAAGTTGTATATATATAAAGCTGACGTTACACTGTCATTATCTATCATTAGCATGAACAAAGTGTCATTAAGCTGTTATTAGGTGTTGTTTGCTAAATGATGACACCTTTGGAGCTATGTTGGCATTTTTGAGGTCAGGTGGAGAGATCTAGAGGGGTTAGGTAGGGTTAAGACATGTAAAGCAAATTGTGACAGTGCCGCGTTACGTAACTGAGCCATCATTAGCATAAAACCGACCCTGCTGCTGAGGCACACCAAACTTCTGCTGCCTCCAGCGGGTGCAATTCGGCCCTTAACCGAAAACAAACCACATATTCGGCCTCAGGGGAAAAAATGTGTCCGCTGGTGCCACATTTTCTGAGAAATTTGCATGTTTATACGCCGCAATTAAGTTTTTTTCCTCTCGCGGGCGCAGTTTTGACTCCACCCGGGAGGGATGCACATATTCGGACTCGGGCGGTAGCACTATTGACGCTGGAGCCGCTTTCATACTGCTCTCTCCCATAGACACAGTAAAGAGGCGGCGCCCTTCCCATGCGGGGGGCGTGGTTCCAGCGCCTCTAACTGACACGACCCCAGCGTTTGTGCTTGTTTTTCCATGATTTTGAGACCTAATTTTATATACTTATTCATACCAGTGTTATACTTCACGGGGAGCAACATTTCATTATTTTAGTGTATCACTACAATAGTAGTTTTGAAACTCGACAATAAGCATTATTATATTTATGCTTGTATTTGAGTACAATTTCAGTCAAGTAACAGTACTCTTTACACCTCTGGCTAAAACACACCTGCAGCTATTGAAATAATGCTAGCTTCCCTAGCCATGTTAGCATACTTACCATCACATTGCATTGCATTTGTTTACATTGCCTCATCCTATATGCAAAAAAAACTGAACTTAGTCTGAATAAATTCAAACATTTGTCTAGTTTATACAAAGAGAACGTAGGTATTAACGATGTCACAGATTTTAACATGGAACAAACATTGATATACACACAGATAGCAACATTAGCACAGCTGATTAGGAAAGCACATTTCAATGAAACAGCTGCTTTGTGTGAATTCGCTGCCGACTGACCAACAAACATTAATTCTTTGAGTTTGAGCAAGTGGTACGATGAAGATAAGATTATCAGGATTCATTAATCCGAGCATTGCCTTTTTGATAAATCTGAATGCCAAACAATGGGAATGTCAGCAGAGTGGTGATGGAGAACTCTGCACATTCAACACATAATCACCTTGAAGTGCTCCGTGAATGAAAGTCTGGACACATTCAATCTTGAAACTTGACCATCAAAACATTTCCAAGAGAACTTTTCTTTGATAAAGCCAAGCAGAAGGGATAGCAGAAAAGTGTTACCTTCAGCCCCCGGGGTCGGGTCGGCGGGGTCAAAGGTGAAGGTCCAGGACGTGAGCCATAGGACAGGACAGAGGGTGGGGACACACATTGGTGGTGGAGGTCACAGGCGAGCACAGGGATGTGGCCGCGGGGGGGGATGGGGCGTGAAGAGGGTGGTGAGGAATGAAAGATGCAGATACAGAATGGGAGTATTTCAAAAGGATGGAAAGCTAAGGTGGAGAAAATGGGACAGAAATGGTAAACAAAATGGGATAGGAAAAAGCGTTGGGCTTTGGGTTGTGGGTTTAGAAAGGCTCAAGTTAAAGAGGCTGAGTCAGTTCCTCTTATTAAGGGAGGAAAAAAAAAAAAAAAAAAAAGGAAAACGAATCAAAAATAAACTGGAATGAACCCATACCTTGGTCGTTTAACGTCAGGTGCGCCAGACCTTGAAAGGGAAAAAACAGAAAAAAAGAACAGAAAGAGGAAGAAAAGAAGGTCATAAAAGGCACGGGAAGAAAAAAAGCATTGTCACAACGTTGGACTGCAGTTTGTGACAGACATCCTGGGGCAGAATCGGATGTCAGAGTTTAAATCAAAAGGTAAAAAATCAAAACGAGAGAGAGAGGGAGAGAGAGAGAGCGAGAGAGAGAGAGAAAGACAGAGATAGAAAGAGAGCAAAACACTTCTTGAGTGAGGTGTGTGAAAGGGATTGGGGTAAAAAAAAAAAGCATTTTCATTTGGTGCAACCCCCGAAGGCCATTGCTCTCACAAATGCTTTTTTTTCCCCCTCTGGAGTACTTATGGAACACACAGAACTGTTTGGCAGAAAAGGCTGGATTTGTCATATTTTACTGTACTCAAACTGTGAAATATAAAAGAAGCCTATGAGCTCTGCCAGGTCGCACAGAGAGGCCAGGGATGGGAAAATTCCCTGGTTTCCAACACCTCCATCATCCTCATGCTTGTGTTGGTCCACCGTTACCGTTGCTAGCTGAAAGTTATTGTGTACACATGTCAAATACACACATCAAGATATTCAAAAGGAGTACATTTGCAAAAAAAAAACCTCTGCTTTTCTAGCATTCAGCCTCTTAAGAATCGCACAGCAGCACAAACACTCCATTTCTAATACTTTACCATTTCAATGGTGTAACAACATTCCATCTACGATACGTGAGCAGAATGCATCAAAATAATAATAATAAAAAAAAAAAACAATTTAATCTCAAAAAGTTGCAATTTCAACAAGAAAAAGAGTATTGGTTCTCTTAAAACGAGCATTGAGCTTTTTGTATGGCTAATGCTAGCAGTGAGAGCCTTTGACAATAAACCTCAGTCATTGGTGGATATAACTAGGTTTCAAAAATCCAACAGCCAGTGCAAATCCAATCCATTGTCGGGGTAAACAAAAGGCAAACTTGAAATATGTATGTGTATATATATATATATATATATATATATATATATATATGCATTTTTTTTTTATCTGTTAACCATTTAAAAAAAATGGTAGAATAAGTCCGTTGGTGTCTTTGGTAAACATAATGTGCATTTTAAAAAAAATACACATTTCCTTTATATCTAAAGATTGGTCATTTTTGTCATTAATGTTGTTGCGCTTATCACATAAAAGTTGTACACAATTTCCTGGTTCTTTCAACCAAAACAACAATAGTGACAAGTTTAAGGCATTGAAGAAGCGATAACTCAAAGAACAAACAACAAAAACAACCTACTCGTACTCGGAACATGAAACCCCAACTAGAAAGGCCAAGACGTGGAATCAAACCCATCACAAACTGGTTGAGAACATTCTACAACCACTAAAGAATAACACAAATTACAATCTAGAGCCCATGATCAATGTAAACCCCTGCATGTTCTTTGATGTCAGAGCAAAAACCTTAAAAGAATAATGCTCTTTTGTCACACTAGTGTATGCTAACATGCAGTTCACAGAAGTAGAGACAGTACTTAAATCAAAGTTAAAGGCAATCTTTTTCTCTATTGCGTACGACTGAGAGCAGTGGTGGCTGGCTAAAAGAGGGCGCTCAGGCGCGCGCCCCCTTGTGTTTATCATTTTTTTGTTTTTTTGAATAAATATATTGAAAATAAACAATTATTTTGAGCACCATGTGCTTTCCTGCAGCTTCCTGCTCAAGTCTGCTGATTCGCTTTGCCGATTGAAGAATCGTTCCGCCAGTGCAGCAGAGTAGCCAATCACCGGCAAAGGATTTGACATAGCAACAGGGATATCCAATCAGCGTCGACGTCAAATCTGTTGCCAAGCCAAGTGTGCCTATGATGTGGGGAAACACGGTGCCTGTGGGGGGCAGCAACGTGCCTTTGATGAGTCTAGTCTGCCAGAAGTTTAAAAAAATAATAATAATCAGAAGAAGAAGTATGTTGACTTGACATGGCACAGCCCCCCCACCTAGAATATTTTTCACCAGCCACCACTGACTAAGAGGGATATTTTTGGACATGTTTTTGATGTAATGTGATTGTTGTTGATTTTAAATGTTGTTACTGTTGTTTCTTTGTGTATGAAATATGCTATACAAACACATTTGCCTTGCCTTCCTGAAATATTCTACTATAGTAAAAGTAAAAGAACTGGTTTAAAAATGTACTCAAGCAAAAGTAAAACGTAGCTTGTTTAAAGCATACAAGTAAAAGTAATGATTAGTAACAGTACATGCAATGTATTACTTTCCACCTCTGCCTGTCCATAGCATGAAAAGGACACATTACGATACTTGAATAACTGCTAATAATAATCAGAGCTGGCCTTCCCGCCTAGGGTGCCATCTGCTGGAGGGGCGCCAAATTGCACCCCACATTTTATTTTTTTATTTATTTTTTTATTGTAATTTAAAAAAAAAGGTATAATAAATGTTAAACACACCCTTTACAATCACTGTACATGTTTTCACTTTAATTGGATATTAATATTAAAAATCTGTAACTATACCTGCTAATCTTCTGCCCATATTTATACTCATTTTATTTTAATTATTGTTCTATTCTATATAATTCTATTGTGTTGTTTGCACATTGTGTTCTTTGGTTTTAAGAGTTGTGTTACTGACTAGTAAAACTAAACAGGAAAGTAGAAATGTCCTTGTACAGAAACTTTAATATTTTATTTTAACTTTTGATTGCACTGTGTGCATTGTTTTTGGATTTTGCACCATTTTTGTCATTGTTCCCTCGATACATTTACACTATACCTGTAGGTGTTATATTGTATAATAGTGCATTATTCTAAATTTCAAAATAGGTTGTATTTTTTTTTTTTTCAATGGTTTGTTGTGTTGCAGAATTGCATTGTCTTGTCTTGATATTCAAAATAAATAATAATGTGTACACGCTGTGTATAGACTTAGAAACTAAGAAAAACTTGATCTATTTTTATTCATTCTTGGAGGGCGGGGGGGGGCAACGTCCACTCTCGCCCAGGGCACCGAATGACCTAAAGCCGGCCCTGATAATAATACTTGTGTAGCAGCTACATCAATTCATTCTAGGCTCAAACTTATGTTAATCAGACACTCTTTTAATGTTAATAATTCATCCTCATTGTCATTAACTCAGTCTTTTCCGTTGTTGCTTGTCTTTTTACAAAAATGACATGATAAACTAGGGATTCTCAGAACTCAATCGCGCACGCAGGGCGACACCTTGGCAAATGATGGATAAAAGTTCGCTAAATTTCACTATCTGCTTTTTTTCCTCGCAGGAAAACAGCAAAGAAAAAAAAAAAAAATGGAAAGGAAATAAATTGGTGCACATCTGACTTGTAGCTGTAACATGTACACAAACGCTTTGCCATTGCCCAGCAGCAGGCATACAAATGCAAGAACTGCAGAAGCTGAAATGTCACTTAACTACAAGCTGTTCCCGTTGTCCCCTTTCTAAATAATATGTGGGACTCAGCAGAAGAAGAAGAAAAAAAGACACAGGGAGAGTGTGTTGTTGTTTTTTTCCCGTTGCGGCCCATTCCCTGCCGGCCTTTTGCAGTCCAATCATTTTCACTCTGCCTCCTCCTGTTTTTGTTCTTCTGCTCATAATCCATTAAGGAGATAAGCCCAGGTCTCCTGCAATGACACAGAATGATGCTGTAGCTGCATACCAAGTCTTTCAATAACACCTCACCAACCCTTTCTCAGACTGCTCAGACAGGCAGCAAAAAAAAAAAAAAAAAGCAGCAGTGTGGTAACCAATTTAACTGCTAACGGCATGAATGCAGACACAGAGCAATGGTGGAATAGACAAAGGGATGGCAGGATGTTGTGACATGACACCTCCGAATAGCTAACTGAGAATTAGCAAGCAACTGAGAAGGTGATGAAGAAAAGCCAAAAATACTGCAATTACAACAGCAGGTGAACTAGAACTCCAAAGTTTTTTTTTTTTTTTGTTTTTTTAAGTGCAATGAGGAAAACTGACTTTGAAAATCTGTGCTTTGCAAAGAAACTGACTTTCTTCATCATCCACATATTCAAACAAATAATCCATGAAAGTCCACAGGAGAACCACTGAATACTTCCAAGAACTTCCATTTAATATATTCGGTCAAGTCGCAAGTCACAATAGCGTTTTCATTAAAATAACAACAACACAAAAACCATTAAAAAAAGATAGCATGCCATTTTCTTTCTTCTTTTTTTTTTTTTTTTACATAAATTCAAATAAATAATCAAACTAAAACAATATAACATTTCTGTAAATAATCCAAAATAACATATAGATTAAAAAAATATGTATTGCTGTTGTGATAAATTCAAAATCAACATAATGAAATAAAAAAATGTTTTTTTCAGTTCAACAAAAATAAGACACAAGGACATTATTACTTAATGTTTCCACTAACAATGGATTACATGAGGCTTAAAAACCAAAAAAAAAGAAAGGAAGTAGCCATCAGGGTTGGGGTCAATTGTAATTAAAACAACAATTGCTGATGTAAACGTAATTGAATTGTAATTGATTGATTGGACACTGGCCATTGTTTAATTGTATGGCATGGGACTTTAATAAATATAATTTAAAAACCTTTTACCTATAGCAAAGGTCTGAAGAAAAATCTTCTTGCCCTCGGGTTGCCCTAGCCCACACATTTTCAATTAGTATTCTTAAATACAAGAAAATGACTTAAATGGACATTTAGTATTTCATTTTTCCTGGAGTATATTAATATTTTTATATTAATATTTTTGTTACATACACAAACGTAACTCTGTTTTGTCTGTAGGAAAATGCAACACTGTAGTTTGTTTGTATACAGCATGAAAGTTTAATAAAACCCAACAATGTTATATGCAGTTGTATCGTCATTTTAAATGTCAAAAACGTTTGTGGTGCTTATGCTTTCTTTTCTGTTGGAAACAGGTCCAAATGGCTCTTTGACTGAAAAAGGTTGCCGACCTTTCGGCAAGGCAATAAACATCGAAAATCATATCGTGAGATACGATGTATATCGATTTTACCAGAAATATAATTTTAGGTCAAAGTCACTGGCGTAAAATGTCAAACAGGCACCTCAATTAAAAGTTAGCTGCACAACATCAACATCGGAAACACTGTCCAAGTTCATCGCCATGTTGTCTCTGCAAAACTTGCACTATTTGGTGGCATCTTAGTACTTGGTGGTCAGAGGGAGTGAGGCTGTCTGTTGAATCGTGAGCTGAAAGTTGTGCTATAAATAATATCTCGAGCTCGGCCAGGGATTGGACTCTTGATCAGAGGGGTCTAAGTCTCATCCTGGAGTGAACTTTATTCAGCATGTTTTGGATTTGGATAATTGTAGATTATTAAACAATGAGGCTGTGTTCGAAATCGCATACTAACCTACTACACACTCAATGACTACTGTCTACAATGTACCGTTAAGGCACAAACCTACTCGGGCAGACCCCACGCACAACGGACTCTGCGCGGACTGTCCGCTCTCCCCAGAGCTTACATACCCGGGAGCACCGCCGCATCATGGTTTCTATTAAAATCCTACAAGTCCCATGATTCTTAGCGCGTCTCTGTAGTCTTTGTACTCCTGGAACGTGTTTTAAAAGTGTCGCCAGTCTCTCCTCTAAGCTTGTGTTCATCTATCCTGCTCTGTTTCACCAGGAGGTGAAATGCAGGTCGGTGTTACATTTATTGCGGGTCCATACAATGCAGAGAAGTGTTTTGTGTGACACCAACTACGCGGAGAAGTCCTCGCGGTAGTCAAATCTGAGCTTTGTATTAATTGGCCCGGCGGAGTCCTCACGGAGTCTGGTTGAGTCTTTAGTATGATTAGGATGAACGGTTCTCCTACTGAAGTTTACTTCCAAATTTCCCAAGATGCATTTTGAACCTATAACGACAAAAAGCGGAAGCAAACTGAGGCTAAATATCTTTATTAATTTGCCACCTTTGAAAATTCTGAAAACATTTTAGGCAAAAAAGTGACCAAGTAGATTATCAACGTGGGCATTTGATCCATAAAACTCATAGAAACACATTTCATGCCGACTTTTCAGAGGTTTTCGGAAACCCGCCATTGTGCTACTGACTAATGCTGCGTTCACACCAAACGCATTTCGGGCGTCAAAATTGTGCCTCACGCCCCGAGTTGGAGGCCTGTGCTCATTGTCACTGAGTGTCTAAGAGTTGGGAAGAGCGCGCGTTGAGAGCTTTTAAGGGAGGGGCTTCTCTGTTGCCGGTGGACCCGCCCCCTCCTACTCCCGTTCATCAGCTCTACATTATCCAGAGAGTGGCTTGGCTTTATTTGCGCCTCAATGCCGTTTCTATATTGACCAGAGCTGCGCTCGGATAAGAGTCGCTTTCAGCGCTACTTCCATTTCTGCCGGGCCCAGTTTGATGACCTGCTGACTTGCATCAGCGCTCGCATCATCCCCCAAAACACCAACTACAGGCGCTCTATTCCAGCAGAAGAGCGTCTGTCCATCTGTCTCCTGTTATTTATTTTTTAAATCATTATTCTGAATATGTCACGGTATGGGGAACGCTCCTGTTTGGTCGACACGCCACGATATGCCCCTAAAGTTCAACAATCCCAACTCCAGCATCAGCCGCGTTGGATGTACCGGAAGCAAGTCAAAAGCTTCAAATCTCAAAACACGCAACATCCGCCGTGTATAAAGCTTCAAAACGCACCGCACAGGAGGCGCGGGATGTGCAGCGAGACCTCTTGACGCTCTAGCTAGAAGCACGTCTACCAGATATTGTGTATGTACACCTGACGCGTTTGACGCGTTTGATGTCAATGTGCCAAAAACTTCTGGTTAACTTCAAAACAAGAGCCCTATTTACAAAAGCGTTAAAAACTAATGAAAGACAAGAAGAAATGCTTTTGTTTTGGAATGTTTGCCTTTTAGCTTGAAGCCGGTCCCATGAAGATTTTACGTTCTGCTCGCAATACATCATGTGGCAGTTAAGTATGACTAGTGTGCCCATC
Source organism: Gouania willdenowi (assembly GCF_900634775.1). Classification (NCBI taxonomy): domain Eukaryota; kingdom Metazoa; phylum Chordata; class Actinopteri; order Blenniiformes; family Gobiesocidae; genus Gouania; species Gouania willdenowi. Next base: position 21,088,975 of record NC_041061.1, on the reverse strand, counting down.
GTGCATACTTAAAAAATGTCCCGATATAGTATACATCCAGGTATTTCTTATGTACTCAATCTTTCCATACTATCGAATTGGAACGCACTACATACTCATTTTGACGTCAGACTTAGAATGAGTAGTACGTTAGTATGTGATTTTTGAAGAGTTCCAGTTTGAGTTCTATGTGTTATTAGCATTTTATAGGCTTGTACAGTTAAAACTAAATCCCACTCCCAGTTTCAGCATCACTTGGACATCTGAGCTTTTTTGCTGCATCCCTAAATGTGTCGCTCTATCACACAATACCTGCACCATTCGGGAAGCATCTGTGATTGGCTGGGTGACAGATGGAGCCGGAGTCATAATTCTGCCATTAGGAGGAAACATCCTGATGTCTTTTCGGCCCTATACTCCGTTCTCCTCCCCTCTTTTTGTTGATCATCTCTTTTTCCCCCCTCTTTCAAATGCCAGCTGTCTCCTGCTGCCTTCTTCGTCATCCACCACTTACTTCTGCTCTACTCTCAGGTTTCATGAACACGAGCAATTACAGTTTGGCATCCGACAAATTTCATAGCAATCAGCCTTGGATTCGCAAACCATCAGTGTTCAGCTACATCACTCACTGTTAGGTGTCTGTCATTTCAACACAACACGAGTGAGGATCCCATTCTATAAAGGAACATTGGCCTCATAGCAGATGACTATTGTGTTCACTCTTTACATTTACATTGAACCTATAATATTGATACTTTATATTATGTAAGTACAGCGGTAATTCTGTCATACGAAACAGTGTCCCACCCAGCCAAATATGGTTGAAAGGTGAAAAGCCGTCTTTTTCTAGTCGTAGTACTATGCACTCAAGATTAATTTTGTTCGATCAGATTTGTATTTTTGGTTTCTGTTTGTGGGCCGTTATGTTTGAAGTTGTTACGTTACTTTTTCTTCTTATTGTTTTGACAAATTTGGTCCAAATTTGGTCAAAATTAACCAAAATAAAAGGGTTAGCTACCCAAATTAAACCTCCTATTTCCCAATGACTATTTTTGGGCCACACTTGGACCAAATGTGCTAAATCTGGACCAAGTTGGACAATCCAATAACAACTGTATTGGGGAAACATTTGGATGTAGTCGGATGGCTCAATAGTAACTACATTTCTACGACGATATTGGGGCTAAAATCGGACTATGTTGCACGGTTTAATAACAACTCAATTTCAACAACTGTAACTGGGCTAAAATTGAACCAAGTTGGACGATCCAATGAGAACTAAATAAAAAAAAACTCACAAATGTCAACAACTAAATAAAGCCTAAAATTGGACTACGTTGGATGGTCCAATACATAGTTCCCACAGGCCACGTGACCTCCCCGGAGACGTCATCTTTGAGGGCAAGCTTCGAGGCACCTGCTTCGCTGCATTCTACTCCACAAGAGACGGTTGAAATGTCTTACAAAACCAACACAAATGGCCGCTAAACAACCAAAAAAGCGGTACAGAGATTGTTTAGATAAACAAACGAGACACAGATAAGACAGCAAGACGGAATGCATCAGTATAAATCCGTACGGAGTTTGTCAAGGCAAAATACCGCTGACCACAAACACGTTCCTGCTATAACATACGTAGACATTCTAAACTATTTGGTTTGTTCCAAAAGTGCTTATACTATGGAAGAGTGTAGGCTTTCAAAGATGTGAAAGATGTGTAAAGATGTGTAAAGCATGACGGAGAATGGGAAAGTGCTTGTGACAGGCAGGGATTGTACAACTAAATTTATATCATCGATTTCAATAGGAGGGGAGGAGGGGGGACCCTGGCGAGCACCGCGAGAAGGGCCCGGAGCGCGTCCAGAGTCGCCGCCGCCAGCTGCCAAGACCCGGTTCCCTCTGCCCGGTACCGGAAACCACCCTGCGCACGCCGCGTTGCCGGACCGCTCTGACCCCAGATGAAGGGGGCCGACGACGCCGGCAAGGCCAGGGAGTAGGGGGGAGTGCCACCGACGTGGCGAGGCGGGTCGAGCACTGGGTCTCTGGCGGCGGTGGCTCCTCCTCCAGCCGCGGTGCAAGCCAATCCTTATCCCGAAGTTACGGATCTGACTTGCTGACTTCCCTTACTAAAGAATCCACGTTTAACTGAACAATCGCAGCAATTAGTGCACCATTAACCCAACACAAAACAACCATATTGTGCTCTTTTGGCTGTAAACAGAGGCTAACTTGCCAGGTTGGGAAATGCCCGTATGTTGTGACGTCATGTGGGAACTATGTATACTAACCTAATTTCAACAACTACATTGGTGCTAAATTTTGACCAATTTTGATGGTCCAAAAAAAAAAAAAAAAAACTTCTAAATGACGCTGGGTGTTTGGTGGGGTTAGATTTCATGGTCCCATAAACATATTTTTGCAATACTGATGAAAAACATAACCAATCCAAAAATATATTAAAACATCAATGAGTATCAGTTATTAGCCAATTTTGGAAATTTCACCCATAAAGACAAATAGGGATTTTTAAACTTTTGAAATTGATCCAGAATCAGTATATTAATCCAATTCCCCTCGAAAATGTATCGGAATCTTCAGTTTGTCAAAATCCATTAGGTACTTTCACAATAATCCTGCTATCAGACAAACAAGCAAACAAATAAACAGCAGTGAAAATATGACCTGTAATGAAAGAGGAGATTAACAAAAATGTAATCTTTTTAATTTTTTTTAATTTTTAACTCCATCTAGGATTTGAATATTTGGGTGTAGACATGTTGCACTGCCAACACTCACATACTTGATTTCATTAATTTATCTCGGAGATGTCACACAATTTGGTAATTGTTGGGTTTCATTCTGTTTTTTTTTTTTTTTATTACATTTCAACTCATGCTGCTTATTTTATTTATTTATATTGAGTATGATTTAATGGCTCCAAAAGGTTGTGTTTGTCATTAAGTTCTTAAGCTTTATATTAGTTTTAATCTTGTCTGTGTGGGAGTAGAATGCCTGTAATCCCTCGGATCTCTCACAGGTGAAGCCAATCCTCCGGATTAGGACTAATTAGGTGTGGCTGCTCACTTTGTCATAGTCCGTGTGCAGCATACACATCATTTAAGTTTGTCTGCTTTATTTTTTTTAGTCTGGTTTAGAGTTTAGAGCTGTTTTGGAGACTGCATTTTACATGGTGAGTTTTGTTCTGGATTATTGTTCTTAAACTCGACTTTGCGTGTTTAGATGTGCCCTGCACTTTCACAATTTATTTTTTTGAAAAGCGTACGTAATATGTTTTTGATAAAATTTGTCAGGTTTAAAAAAAAAATCTAATATTTACATGATGAATTTAAAAAAAACAAAGGAAAAGAAAAGAAATCCCAAAAATACAATACGCATGTTGACTTTATATTGTATGGGCTTTGAAATAAAACTATGTAATGAAAAGGAATATTGAAACACAATTTTCTAATTTAACAGTTACTAGCCAACACAACTACTAGCCTCAGGCTCTGATTTGAAAAAATGGCTATGACTTCCTGAAATGGAAGTAGCAATATTGGTATTTTTTAGATATTCTTATTTTTTTAAACAAAATAAACCAAAAAAAAAAAAATTGCATTACGACCAGAAAGAAACCATCACATGCATGTTTTTAAGCAATTTCATGCATTTACACACAATTTTTAATCCACACACACACACACACACACACACACACACACACACACACACACACTACTATTTCTAATAAAAATATACCAAATGAGTAAAATAAAACAAAACAAACTAAACAATGTTTAAACAAAAGGTACTCAAAACGACAACAAAAATGCACAAAAATATACAAAAAGGCTCCAAAAACACACAAAATGACTCCAAAAAACATAAATTACAGGAAAAGTACACCAAACTACAACAAAGGTCTGAAAATGACTCAAAATACACAAAACTAAATATTTTTACAAAAAATACACAAAATGACAACAGAAATGCACAAAACTACACTAAAAAGATTAAAAAATACACAAATTGACGACAGAATCACACTACAATGGCGACAAAAAACAATAATTATACAAAAAATGCACAAAAACACAACAGAAAGATACAAAAATACACATAATGACTCCAAGAATCATACATTACAGAAAAATACACTAAAATATATATATAGTTAAAAAAAACCAAAACAACAACAAACACATTTATCATACCCATGTCCCATAGAATTAAACCAGGGAAATTGCACACACTATTTTACTTTGCACCTGCAAATATACCCCTTTATAATGCTACAGAATACAGAGTATGTACATCCAACCTTCAAACACATACTCATTTTGTCATATGTGACAACTCTATTTAAGCTCTTCCCACTAAATGAATACATATTTCCAACGGGCAGTGTACAAGTGACCTTAATTTCAAGTACACATGGGGAGAATGATTTGCAGGGGGATTTGAAATTTAGAAAGAGAACATTACGGATAACTTTGAAAAGCATATGCATCTTAATTTGTGGGGAGGAGTCTTAAAATTAAACCTAAAAGTTGTAACAACATGAAGAAATGTATCTAGGTCTATGAATGCTTGTTGTTGTTTATATTTGTGTGCATTTTGTTGTGTATTTATATATGTATATACATGCATTTGTTCAAATGTCAGGTTTTTTTTGTTCCTGTGTGAAATAGCTTGGAAGTAGGGGCAACTTCCTTCTGCCCCTTCTCAAACATTGCCAGGGCTTGTTTTAAGTGATCAATGATTGCTTTCGATTGTTTGTTTTTTTTTTGTGTTTTTTTAATGTTTGAGATAAATAAATCCCAATGAACAAACGGAAATGTCACGTCTCACATAAACTGACATAATAAGACGCTATATCAGACTTCACCTGAAATAGCTACTGTATAGGACATAGACCAGAGGTGGGCAACTGCAGTCCTCGAGGGCCTGATTCCTGAGACTTTTAGATGTGCTAAAAGCTCCAACACACCTGAATCAAATTAATGGCATGAAAATGAAAATGCAATGACCTCTTTGCTCATTTTGTGACACAACTAAAGAAAGCAGTGTTGAAGAAGAACATGAAAATGCAATTGTCATTATTTAATACCAACTTGATTTATGAGTCAGCTACGACCTTCAATGCATTAGCGCCTTTCTGCTAATGCATTTTAATTTTCAAATTTTCCATTTTTCAAATTGAATTTTGGTACCTATTTGCTGGCCCATCTTTTGAAAATTAAAACATCTCCTTTATAATTTTAATGAAGTTAAAAAATCAGCAATCTTGAAGAAGAAAATAAAAATGTGGTTTGGACTAATTTGTATTCATTTTATTTATGACAACTAATGCTATTTCTTGGTTAATGCTATTGCTAGGCTAATGATAATGCTATGTGAAAGCTAAAACTAGGTCAATATTAATGCTAGGCTAATAGTAATGCTAGGCTATTGCTATTGCTATTTTAAAGCTAATACTAGGTCAATAATAATGCTAGGCTAATGGTAATGTTAGGCTAATGTCATTGCTATGTTAAAGCTAATACTAGGTCAATAATAATGCTAGGCTAATGGTAATGCTAGGCTAATGCTATTGCTATGTTAAAGCTAATACTAGGTCAATAATAATGCTAGGCTAAAGCTAATACTAGGTCAATCATAATGCTTGGCTAATGGTAATGCTAGGCTAATGCTATTGCTAAGTTAAAGCTAATACTAGGTCAATAATAATGTTAGGCTAATGCTATTGCTATGTTAAAGCTAATACTAGGTCAATAATAATGCTAGGCTAATACTATTGCTATGTTAAAGCTAATACTAGGTCAATAATAATGCTAGGCTAATGGTAATGCTAGGCTAATGCTATTGCTCGGCTAATGCAAATGCCAATGATAAGCTAATGTAGTGTGACGCGGGCCAGCACCTGTATCTGTATTTGTATTTTCTTCAGGAAATGCAAATATTCTAGTTAATATTAGATATTATTCCTCAACAGGATAGATAAAATTCACTGTAGGGCTACATTGTATATGACACTACATTATGTTTTTTTAAGTGTGCAGGAGTAGGGGGTACATGGACATGGTGTAGGACAACATTTTCCTTCAAGGAGTCTCTCCAACATATGGTGACCTTGGTTCACACGCATCATAAAATCCTATTTTTACCATGTTGACACCAAACCCCATCACCTACTGCAAACATGGATCACACAGTAGAGGTTAAAGCACTGTTTTATTGACAACATCTCTCTATCTTTGAGAACTTTACCCAACTGTAAGATTTGCTGGAATTTTCTTCTCAGTCGTCTATATCTTGACATCTTCAGTTACTTATTTTTGATGAGTTGTGTTGTAATTTTGACCAAATCCAAAGCCCTTGAATAATATAATGTGGACATGTTTTTGATCAGAGGGACAGTAGGGGGACTATGGACACTTCTCCAATCCTGACTTTAAAACAACTGTGTGTTATTTAATGCAGTTTGAAAGGGAATAGGACTGTGGTCAGGTGGTAGTCCTACTCACTGGCTTCACTGATATATTGCCCAATGTCTCACTACCGCCCACAGTCAAATAGATATGGCTAAAGTAGAAGACAACAAGCAGAAATTGCATTAGAGATCCTTTAATGGCAGAGTCTGTCTACAGAGAGCTATGAGTCCATAACCTACAAGTGATTACCATGTTTTCAGTTCACCGCATTCAGAAGAAAAGACACCAAGGAGGATTGTCAACACTTTTAATGTTGCCAATTAATTATGTAAGTGGGTAATAAACACTAATTGTGAAAGTACTGTCTCTATACTTGTGTGATGGGAGACTGAGTGTCTCTAAGGCAAGGCTTTAACAGTTAAAAAGAAGTGGGGAGAGAAGAAGACTTAAAGCTGCTGGAGACTATAATTTGTTATTTTGTTTTTTTTTTTTCAGATTAAGACATAGTGTAGGCCTTGGAGATCAACAAATCCAAGTTCATTTATTTGAAAAAAACGTGTAAAAGGTTGCAAGTGAAAAGTCTGTTTTCAACTTCTGTGGGAGGCGGAGTCCCTTAAACAGATGCATTGAAGTGTTTGTCCTTCATTCTTACTTTAATTCCTTCCAAATTTCCGAAAATGGACTACAAAAAGCACATTTATAAGACTTTCAAATATCACAAGGTTTGAATGTAAATCAAAGGAAAAGAGGCTATGAGGAACAAGTGTCACATTGAGAATGGTTGCTCACACTCACCTTCCACACGGAAATCAACATGAATCCAAAATAAGTATGATTTTATGAAATTTTTGCATTTATGCAAGATATAGGTCTACATAACATTGTAGGTAAATGTACAACCTCACAAAGCATTCCTAGGGGAACGAAATATGTTGAATAAAATGTCCCTTAAAATGTGCTCTGTTTTTAGTCTTTGTGAGTTTTCCGTGAACACTCGGATGAGAGGGTCCCTTTAAACATTGTCGCCGCAAGGAATTGTGGGGCAGAATTATCTGGTCTCCTTTGGTAAAGGATGCATTAGTGTTTCCTAGGCTAAAGGAGGTTTTAAAGGAACCATTGGAACTAGTTTTCTTAGCTTTTAGAGAATTGGAACGCTCCTTATCACGGCTGCCACTTAAACACTTCCGGGGGTAGAGGAAAAGTGGATAGGAAGGAAGATAGGAGAGACTATTCGGACGCACCCTCCCTCTCTTTGCCTCCCTCTCTAATCAGGTACACCTGCCTACACCAAGTGCCACTAACGAGGGAGAGGAGGAGGAAACGCAGTATAAAATCAGAGAGGAACCAGAGAAGGAGCTTGCTTAGGCTGTTGGTGTGAACTTGTGTGGCGCTGCCTGATTTGTGTTTGTTTTGACCGTTTGTTCCCGTTGTGTGGGAAAAATAGATACTGGTTTTAAATGGCAAACAACTTTACCTTGTCCTCTTCACGTTTCCTAGAATCATTTATAAGAGCTCCCTCATTATGACTGGCTCCTCCTCAATCAAAGGATATGGCGATGGCCACCCACGTGTCCTTATAAAGGCAAGATACTGATTGATTGGAAACACAAAGGACACTGTAATCATCTCATGAAAAAGTGTGATACACTTTAAACACGCAACAAGACAATGATTCTTACCTTAGTCACTTATCAAACATTTAGGATGATACTTTGTTTAATTTTCTTTTAAAAGACCACATTAAAGGCTTATGGCGCGTTCACACTAAACATTCACAATATATGGTAGACGTGCTTCTAGGAGAGGTCCCGCGCCTCCTGTGCAGTGCGTTTCGAAGCTTTTTGCGCGGCAGACGATGCACGTTTTGAGATTACAAACTTTTGACGTCGGGATTGTTGAACTTTCGGGGCATATCGCGGCATTTTGACCAATCAGGAGCTTTCCCCTTACAATGACGTATTCAGAATGACGAGGAAACCCCCCCCCACTAACGTATAGAGACTTTATGACTCCTTTTAATATGTGAAGATCTTTATTGAATGTTTTAAATCACCACGAGTTAGGATTGTATTATTTTAAATGACATCAATCAAAATGATGACGCGATTTCATATGAGTTTGCAGCATGGACTGTGTTTCCATGGCAACAGCCGTTCCAGTAACATCCTGGCGTAACTGAGCCGTACTCTCAGGTTTAACCTGCGATAAACCCTGAGCTGGATTTGATTAAATGCCGCGCAAGTGTTTCCTCAGATTGAACAATTGCAGATGTTGATATCTTGGCTTCCATAGAAACGCCTAAAAACGTGATATCACGGGGAACACTTTAAACCAGGGGTTCTCAACTGGTCTCACCCTGAGACCCCCATTTTGCCACGGCCATTAATTCATAACCCTCTTTTTTTTTTTTTTTTTTTTTTTTTTTTTTTTTTAGTATTCAATCAACCAAATTTAGTTTTTCAAAAATAGCTGTTGAGAAAACACATTAATAATCTATATCTGTTCCTGCGCAACATGCATTTCACAGCACGCCTATCAAAAGAAGAGTTTCTTTCAAAATAAGACAAATCCAACATGAGCGACATTACGTGTATATTTATTTTTGACCAGCCGCCATCGACCCACCCAGGACAGGTCCGCGACCCACTTTTGGGTCCCGACCCACCTGTTGCGAATTGCTGCTTTAAACAAACCAGAACCATAATGACATCAAGCGAATCACTGTTTTCCTTTTCTGATCACAAAGAATCAAGTAAAAACACTTCAAGAGACGTAAAAGTCACATGACCATTTTCTATTTATTTACTTTTATGGATTGAAAAAGAATCCTGCGAGCAGCAATTTGAGTAAATAATCACATTTTACAGAATACATACCTTTTATTTATTGACCTATGATGCCTACACTGTATTTATCTGTTATTAAAAACAAGTTGTGAAGCAATTTAATCTACTTTAAATGCACATTTCAAGCAGCGGAATACAGCAATCCAACAAAAACTCAGTGTGTGACTTTATGTAATGAGTTACAAAACAAATACATCAAGACTCAATTATATGAGTGGAGAAGTCGGGTATGAAACGCATGTACCTACATTTATTGAAATAGGCTAAATATTAGATTTAACGTCTATAGAATTCAAACATACATTAAATGTGTATTTAATTGGATTGGAATTCTTGTCTTTATGAGTTTGAGGTTTTCCGTTTTCTCCTGTGTTTATTTCTATTTAAGTGCATGTGTACACGCTGTGGTCGGGAATACCAGAGGGAACTGTTGACCCTTGCCCAGGCACTTTAGCTGAACGAGTAAAGCATTAAATCTTTATGGTCCACTTTCCACTTTACGCAGCAGCAGCAGCAGCAGCACAGCCATCAAACGTCAGGGTTGACCCACTAAGATGTCTGGACAGCCTGTCAAAGGCTGTGATTTAGTATTCTTGGTTACAATTAGACACACACACACACACACACACTTCATAATTCAGACAACACACGCCAGAGATTTAAACCGAAGACGATATTCAAATCAACACTGACAGGAACATGGAAAATCATCTTGTTTATCTTTTAGTAAAGGTCATTTTGGAGCCACTTTGAGTCTCTTTATGTAAATCTAGCTTTATTTAAACAGACTACACGCACTTTTGTTTTATGTTTAGGGACCTGCTAATGCGTTATGGGCTTTTATTTTTGTGCTACAAGTTAAATACAGTTTATTTACTGGCTTGTTAATGCAGATCATAAAGGAATTGATGTTAGTCTGTGACTCATTGTCTCATCTGTTCATTAAACTGTAGAAATGAAATAAAAAAAAACATACATCTGTGTCTTAGAGACCTGCAAGGGGTAAAGCTTTTACACTACCCGCTCCGTCTTAATTAAACAGCTCATAAATAAAATGAGCGATGGATATTAGAATAGTTAGACGTAAAGGCCCGTCTGGACTGATTATTCCATCTTTGAATAGACAAAGAAGCCCAGAATAGGTTAGCTGTGAATCATACCTCAGTGACACATTCCTATTTCTCATCACAATCTTTTTGATAGTGAGAAAAAAAAAACTCACACATTCACGTGTAAGATTATTCTCGGTAACTAGGGAATTAGGGCTGGACAATATATCGAGATTCAAGATGTATCGAGTTTTCTATTTTGGCAATGAAGAAAACTACAATATCGCATATATCGACATATATTGTATTTTGTTAAAAAATGCTTGTTTTAGGAGTCGTTGCTGAGTGCATCCTAACACAGACCTTCCCCACAACAAGCTACATTACAGAACTCACTCACACATGCTGTCCCTCACAGGAAAAAAACAAAAAAACAAAAGTGGCACATATTGTGCAGCTGTTTGTTAATAAATGAGCCTGTGTGGCATTTTACATCAGCAAATTAAACCTTGTCTTTCTGGTCAGACTTCATTTGAAATAAAATGATCTAGATTTATATCATATATCAAAATTTTGAGAAAATATATTGAGAAATGAGTTTTGGTCCATATTGCCCAGCCCTAGTAGGAATGTTCACAGCATTTCAATGTAAACAAAGGTAGGACGACCAGATTCTAATCACATAATTGTATTAAGTAAGTGGTTGATGACTATTTTAGATTTCCTGTTCACTCCTAAAATATAAAGAATACTGGAGCTTGGTTGGGGTGGTGGGTCAGCCACATGTTATTGTGTCATTGACCCGTTTATATTAAAATCACTACATGCTGTAAAATCATTTTACTGTTGTAATTATATTACTGTAGGCTACTTAAGGGTTCAAGTTAATGGCTAGTTTATGATTATGGTCCAAAGCAACATCTAATGCAGTTTTTTTTCATCAAGGGACATGAAACTTTGTGTTGCTGGCTGGCTGTCTCCCCACGCCGCACACGAAGCGGGCCGGTCTGTCAATGACTCCCGGGCCACACCCCCCACCCCCCACCCCCCGATCCGCATCTGCTGTGCCATGCGTAATGCTGAGTTGGACTGAATGAATGTGTGTGGATGGTTTATGTAGGACAGTCTGAAAGTGGTATGTAGGAAGTTTTGGTGTCAATTGAGCAAAAATGGTGCGATACGTTGGAATGTTTTTGATAGAAAACAACTGGTGGACTTACTAATTTGCAATAGGTTTAAATGTACAAAAGTCTCTTTAGTGTTGGGGCGACATTTTTGTCGCGCATATAGTTGATTTATTGTGAACTTTCATGTGTGTAGATTTCAGAGGCTTTAGGCCCTGTTTTTGCAGCAGAGGTCATCTGGGATTTGAGTGAACCTTTGTGCAAAATTTGGTAAATGTTCACGCACGGGATGTAGGATTTCCTCACAAGAAGAAGAAGAAAACCGTCTGACCACTAATAAAACATCTATAACCATTGAGCCTGCCTCTAACATTAAGACACCAACTGCATCTTATATTGATTACAATAACATTTGTACCGATTTCTTTCTTTCCTCAGATTATTCATAGATTTTTCTCATTCAACCTATACATTCAGGATGGATTACAAACAAAATCCATAACAGATTTGTATTATTTCTTCCATTTACAGAGTCAATAGATGTCCCGTTGTTCATTATATGAACATAAATCCATCCAACCTCCAAAGTTTGATATTCTACTGGTGCACACGTGCCTCTAACCATTCACCAGTCGATTCCCAGTAAGCCAACATAATGGCATAAATGCCTCTGATTGCTACTTTGGGGTTTTACCAAGAGAGCTACTGAAAGTGAGGGGATGTGCGCCTGAATGTCAAACACTTTTTAAAAATACATTTCTTTGGGGTGTTGGCAAATGTAGAGTCAGATGTGATCAAGCAGCTTTGCTAAGAGGAATTAACACAGTCGTTGATTTGGAAGCCTTTTATTTTTCAAGAGAAAGTTCAGCACGAGTTCTGCCTACTCGTACAGCGAAACGCAACTCTTCCACTACACGCGCCTTCTTCTCTCTAATGCACGGGTGTCAAACTCATTTTAGTTCCGGGACCAAATACGGAGCAGTTAAATCTTTAAGTGGGCCACAGATTTTAAGTGGAAAATGTATCCATAAAATACAGAATATGTAAGAAACCGACCATATCCAAGCAATAAGTGACAGATATCAGTCCCAACAGAATCTTCATTTTAAATTTTCTAGATTTTGACCAATTTCTAAGGGAAACATTGTGTCATAATTTGAGAGAAATTGAAGGATTTTGTCAGAATTTTGAGTTTTTTCAGCAGTTTAACATTTAAAAAAAAAAAAAAAAAAAATGACTGCAATAATGAGATATGAGCCCCTGCAAATAGTGTTGAGTTGCATTTACATAATTATTCATGTTTTTTGTTTCCTGCACTCTGAATTGGATGCTCCAAAGGGCCGAATTTAGCCCCCGGCCCATGAGTTTGACACGTGCTCTAATGCAGTTATCAAGCAATAACCACTCACGATTAGCTAACTTGAACTGGTATTAGTATAGGAATCTCAAAAAATACAAAATGCAGGAAAACATCACGTTAAATTCAGGAAAGGGTATTTAAAGAAAAACTCAAATGCATCTACAAATGATGAACTTGTCATTGCTATCCTTACTACTGCCTATTCTGGATTCTTAATTAGAAATACATGTACAGTATTTCCCCAGTACTTTTTTTTAAGGAGCGATTGAATGGAATGTTATTCATAGACCACTGTGTTATTTTGATTTCAATATTTTAAAAGAAAAAAATGCATTATTTTAATGCACAAACCAAAATATGAGAAAAAGTAGGCAGATAATAAACTAAAAGGAAAATTAGCCATTCGATTGTGTTTGGATCAATAATATTTAATTGGCATTCCACATGCAAGACTTATTATTTTTCGCCTAATAATTACATACAGTATGTGAAATGATTTCTAGGACAAACATGATTTACACAATTGCATCATTACATCCCTAAAGCATGAGATTAGTGCATTTAGGAACATAAAGTTGAATAAAGTTTAGTGCTTTGGATCAAACATTTTGATATTTTTTATCATTTCAAAATGTAAACTAAACTTTCACTGTATTCCTCTGAAGATTTCTTGACTATTTGTGTATTTTACTGTTCCTAGGGCAGGGTAAATACTACTTTTGTCAAAAAGAATTAAGAACAAAACCTCCCCTCTCCTCTGAGCTATGAAGTCAGTTTAAGCGATCCACTGGGATGAAAAACAGCACCTTGCCTTGAGCCGTTGTGGATGTTTAATGTTTTATTTTAACCATCTTTTTTTTTTTTTTCCCTTCAGCTGACATTCCAAAGCTAAATCCTATATTCCTCTACCCTCCCAGCAGCACACTATGTACTGCAGCGAGAAGAATCTACTGTAACGACTTTTCGTCAGATATAAAAAAAAAAAATAAAAAAAAAAATCTCCCCTTGAGAACTCAGAGGGCAACTTTTTGTCTTCTGTGGCGGGCGGGTCCCAGCAGGTAACCACAACAACATCCCGTAATGGAAAATTAATGTCTTCCAACTGAGACGCCGGTACAACTTCATTTAACTGGTTGGGTCGGGTAAACACCATTAGACCATGGAATATGTGCTTCTCCTTCATTTGAGAAAGTTGGATAATTATGGAAATTTGGCTAACAAATAGATTCATAATCCATGGGCCTGCTTTGATGGAGTGTTATCCTTATTTCATGAAAACCATAAACAGCTTGATATGAAGAAGATCAGAAAAGTCCCAACTTTTCTGATCTTCTGATCTATAAAGTAACTGGTGAATTCCCACTTGCTTTGTAATAGTAAATCAGACTTTGCTGCACAAGTATGAACATAAAGAATATGAGGACGCTGCTTAACCATCCTATTGTCCTTGACCTTATTGAAGGTTTATCATTCAAAAAAGGAAAAGTTGACTTCAATGTGCTGTACACATATTGCACGCATTGGTGTTACTATGGGGTCCAAATTGTTTTTTCCCCTGTTTAAACCCTGTTTTTTTTTTATTTATTTTTTTTTATTTATTGTTACTATTGAAAAACTAATGAACAACAAAAAATTATAAGACACAGAGACAAGCTGCAATGGCCTCAATATTCACGTGTAATGAAATAACCCAAATTTGTGGTATTTTTTTTTTTTTTTAAAGGGTCATCTTTATACTCTAAATTAAAACAGGAATCATTTTTTTTTTTTTTTTTTTTTTTTTACATTCCCACATGCAGTTATGTATCAATTAAAATGGTTAAAAAAAAAAACGAAAAAAAAACTTTTTTTTTCAGATTCAAATAGTAAATTCAGTATTTTTTTTTAGGGGGATTTCAAGACACTGTCACACAAGAACCAATGCATAGATGTGACTAATCATTAGTGATTTGAACAGTCTCTGTACATGCGTAGCTCAAAGCTGATCAAATTACAGGAAGCTGACGCAATACACAGTGGTTAACTGAAGGCCCAAACATGTTCCAAACCCAAACCCTCACACATTATTTCCAATTTTAAGGGGCTGGCATGTCCACCATATAGGTTGTATAGCAGATATTTTTTTTTATATTCTGAGAGAGTAGGTGTATTGCTATATCAAATTTCAATTTCCCATGTGGTGCAGTTCCTGAGATATTGAAAGTTGAGAAGGGAAGAAAAATGAGAACGCGCAAAAATCGACATGAATAGACACACTGGGAAGAAACCTTTTTGGTGTGAGATTTGAGGTCAACGATTCGATTGACCTCAATAGTATGCTTTTGGCCATATCACAAAAGGTATTTATCAAAAAAACCAAAAAGTGGTCATCCCATCGAACTAAAAAGGCAGTGGTTATCCGTATGGTTGCCGTATCAATATACCGACGTTTTATCTGTACGCAGCGCCCCTCATTGGCCAGTTTAGGTCACACCGTAAACCTAACCCTAACAATTGTTGCGATATAGGGTTATAACCTAAATCTAACCCTAAGACGCTACGTACGTGTAAACGTACCAATAGCACCGGTGGATGTTCGTACGTCAACCGTAGAGTAGACACTTTCAACTAAAAATGTACAGTGTGCCAAACGAATAATCACAGAACAATTGGTAAAAATTGGCGAATTTGGAGATCGAAGTGCGTGGCCATTTGTTAAAATGACATGAAATGACCCCTTTGTTAATCAAGCTGTAGCACTCTTGGAAAATAATAAACTAAACAGTTTAACCGACTTTTTTCAGGTGTGGAATGCAGATTCATATCCTAGCCAGTGTTATGGTTTTTTTAGTGGTGACCATTGAAACAAGAAATCAACTTGTTGCTGTGGCAACAAACTCATAAGTTAAGCCACCGGTGTTGATACGGTGTTGGTTTCACTTCGGTAAAGCAGTTAATGTGAAGGCTGAATTAACCAAAAACCACTTTATGTTTTTTTTTTTTTTTCTTCCTTTACCAGTGAAATTTTGTTGGAACAAACTCTGAGCCAAAGACAATGAGTCGCAGCTTATTTTTACACCGCTAACTTCAACCCTTGTAGATATCCTCAATTTACAAATGTATTATCTAACAAATTCCGACCAAATTCTTCTTGTTCTTTAATTCTAGTAAAAACATTTGACGGCCAAGACGGAGAAGGAAATTTCTGCACTTCTTAAAAATGTTGTATTTGGAAGCCTGGACAAGCCCCCAGATGGTTGTGGAACATGGTTTATTAGGCTGGAGCTTCATAGCTTTTCACCAGATGTGATCTTGGTTTACTACGAATCGGCCGCTACTTGGTCCTTCGCAGATTTAAGAGCGTAGAGTGGCCAATTATAGCAACCGAAACATGACATCACTACTTGCAAAAACCTTGAGTTTTACTGAGCAATGCTACAACCACACACATTTCCACATCTAGCATTATAAGAACTGGTCAAAGTTCACAACAGAAAATATGGAAAGAAGGGTTCTGGAATTCTAAGGGACCCACATTTTTACAAACCATTACACCCCGATTGTGAATTTGTGGCCAACTTGGGGTCATAATGTCGCTAATAAAGTACTATCCTAAACAGTCTCAAGCAGTAAAATAAAAACTTTCATAAAATAAATAGAGATTGGATTAAAGTAGGGAGAATCCACGTTTTCTTTATTGATAATATAGTATTAATGATAGTATGATGTACCACAAATGGTGAGAAACAGCCTATTTGGTTTGATTTCAGCTGTTGAGCAAAGTCCATGCTGTTTGCTTTATTTGCTAACCAAACTATGATTAGAGAAACCAAACAAATGATGGTGCAGAAAGGTGTTAAACTCAAACACAAGAAAGAGAAATGTCATGTGCTTGTGACTGAAAGGCAGAGAGCTTTGTAAAACAATGATTCAACAATGGCAAACAATAGAAAAGCTCTGTTTTGTGTAATAATGGGTTTAAACTGCGAAAGACATTTAAAAAAAAAAAAAAAAAAATGCAACAATTCATGTCATTGGTGATGGTTTAGTATGTATTTATTTTTTCACTACATAAAAAAACTTTGATGGGCAACTGAATTCTTGTTTTGATTCGATTATTAAATGATCAATATTAATACATTACATATTAGAAATGAAATGTATTCAGTTTATAAGTCATTCTTTAATTTATGACTATAAAAAGTGAATACAGTTGTTTAACAGTTAAACAATAACTTCTATATACATTTTAAATAGTGCTCATTGTTTCAGCTTTGTGTCTTAAGATAAACAGAAAAACCATCTCTTTAAACGTTTCTTTTCTAATAACATTTTTTTTATGCCTTTCGTGGATAAATCCTCAGGATGCTGCAGACAGACACCTGTTGGCATGGAAACTGGCTCCTGCATGTTTTTGTTGAGTTAAGATTTGTTTATTGTCCTCTGCTGTTATTAACATCTGTACTTTTTCTTTACACTTGACACTGGGTTCATGCACAGCAGGCAGTTCAACAATTTCAACCTCTCTCCCCCCCCCTCTGATTATTCGTCTTTGAAGAATGAATCTTGATTTTATATATTTATGTGTTTAGCACTTCAAAAAAAGGGAGATTGGAAACCTGTGGAGAAAATACTGCGTAAACAAGTTGTTTGCGTCGGCGTTTTTCTTCAAACATGCAAAGGCGTCAAGGTAACACAATACAAATGTATATATATTTGATTTTTGCAGGTTTCTGACAATCGTTGCGCTGCATGTTTCCTGGCTCTGCAACTGAAAACGTGCATCCTTTTTTTTTTTTTTTTTTGGATTTTGGAACACTTTTCCTTTTTTTTTTTTTTTTTGAGGGCGTTGAATCGCTCAATCTGAGCAGCCTGTTACTGGAAGGCTCCCCCATCCCATCTGTCATCACATCATCTTTGCATCCGCTGTGCTGTTTCAAGTCCCCTGACAGCTCCTTAAGAAAACCACTCAATCTGTTCTCCAGGCAGTCGGCATGCATTACATTTGTCTCTCAAATACTGACTATAAAGACATGTGAGAATCAAAAGTGCTGTCATGAGTGATTTGGTAAATGGATCGTTTTGACCTGGTTTCTCCTTTACCTTCAGGTTTGGCCACGGTTTGAATATCTGTTACGTGTTAGTAAAGCTTTAATTAGAATGCTATCCAGTAGCATTTACAAACCCACAGCACAGCTTGTGTATACATATATATAGACGGCCGAGACCCGAAGTCTTAACGCCGTCTTTTTAGCCTCCCCAGAAGCAGTTGTAAACTTTTTGCTTGCCTCGGCCATGACCAGGAGTCGAACAGGCGGGAAAATAGCCTTAGCCCAACGAGTATATCCGAGCCTGTGGTCACGTGACTGCCGTAAAGTGATACGTTTTTTAGGCATTCTCCAGATCACATGACCAGGCCAAAAATGGTCCGTCTCTCCAAACTTACATCGTCGGTATTTCAAGAGGGAAGCCCCGCTCAGAGCATTGATACTGTCAAGCGCTGTATAATGACCTGTTTTGGTCAAAAAGTCTGCAGTGTGCATTTAACTTTCTGTGCACCAAACTGAGAGTCGAAGAACTGTTGAGTGACTTTCATTGAGATCAAACTATCACTACCGAACCTTTAGATGGACAAATATAAAAAAAAAATCACTTTGAGGTTAAAAAGCTTGTGCTGTTCTTTTGGGATTTAAGATCAGATTTTGACGTCATTGCAATACAAGTGGCCAGCTTTCCCGAAGCTCATTTCCACCACGTGAACTAAATGTTCGACAAACCACAACCAAACAAAGTCATCGTGGTAGTTGTATCTCTGAGACGAAAACTAAAATATTACCACAATGATCGAGCAGCTCAATATGCTTCTAAAAATGTTCCCAAAAACCTTGAGGCTCTCAAAGTATGTAGTATAACTTAAAAGAGAGAAATTACAATAAATAAATGTATAATGGAATAGCTCACAGTAATTGAACCTACAGTATGAAAAAATAAGGATACTGAGCATTGGCTATGGAGCACTGATGCAGCAAACCAAATTTTCAACCTGGAACCTACTGTACATCATAATTAACAAATGTTTTGGGCCATTCGCTATTTAAGATTCTACAGTTTTTCTCAAACAAACTGTATTTGTTGTCTACCAACGTGTGTTTTTATTCACCAGATTTAAAGATTTATATGTCAGTATGAGACACTTAACTCATCTTGTGGTTTGCTTTTTACTCTGCCAGTGCTTTAGGCTATTTAACATTTTATCTGAATATTTTATGGATTGAACCTTGTTTATTATTCCCAGTGAACTACACAAAGAAATATCACCTTACCTTTCCAATGTTTCTCAACCCAAACCACTAACCAGTTCAACACCAGGCTCTCATCCCAACCAACAGACCCTGAAGCCCCAAAAAGAGCTGTTTAAATATACAACTTTTTTTTTCCTTATGTGGTAAACAGGAAGTTGTTTCCAAATCGAGGATCTAGCACCTAAAAATGAACACAGTTGAGAGCGAACATCACACATCTGTGAGTAGCCTATAAACTAACATGGAGCAGTTGGACTGCTTTGTTCTTTGACATGGATGGTGCAGTGAAGTGTAAAAACACCAGAGCTGTGACCGGTTGACACCCAAGATATCATCAGATTCCCAGAAAACAAGCTTCCTAAGGATTACCTCTCTAAGCCAAAACACTCCCAGAATGCTAATGTGCCAGTGTGAGGCACAATGAACTGAATTCCCCAGTAGTCCGCCGTAGCACCATGTACTAAATTGATTCCTGTGATCCGCTGGAGTAATAACATTAGCATGTGTTAAAGTGTCTAGATACGTGTGGTGTTGCTGTGTGTGAGGCCTAGGTCAGGAGAAACCATTCAAACGCTATACGGCCTTGGAGTTCCTTTGTATCCAGCAGCAACTGGTTAAGACATAGGCTGTGTTTAAAATCGCATACTACAAACTACACACTCAATGAGTGCATACTGTCTACTATGTACTATTAGTATGATGAGTATATAGTGGCCATTCCTACTAGGGCTGGGATAAACTATTATTTTTAAACAATTAATCTAGTGATTATTTTTTCGATGCATTGATAAATCTAACAATTCATTTTTCCAGTTTGATTCAATTCAACTCGATTCGATTATCTCACCATTAATTGACTAAAAGTAATTTATACATGTTGATTTATATATCTAAAATGAAAAAAATAATAAAAAATATATATACAGTATATATATGTGTATATGTATGTTTATTGCCCTTCAACTCAAAATTTCGAACTAAAGTTCAAGTAAGACTATAAAAGTACAAAATAATGCATTCAGAGTCAGAGGTAGCGTTCATTAAAAAATAAAATAGTTCCAGCGAGGTTCATTTTGTCTTCTTTTTGAATAGTATGTTAAGTTGAGGTTTTGTTTATTCAAACAAGGTTTTTCAGGACATTTTTTTTTTTATCTCCTGACATGTTTCGACTGTCAACTGCCAATTTACTGTTTACTACGCTAAGTACTGTTACTTGATTAAAATGATACTCAAGTACAAGTAAGTCATGCATAAAACACTTAAGTACAAGTAAAGAGTAGCTCAATTAAATATTATTCAAAGTAAAAGTTACTATTTACTTTCACCCCCCCCATGTTTATTTTTGGTCCCTTACATACAGTAAACGTCTCATGTATAAACTTAAATAGTAAGAAACAACATTTTGAACAATTGGAACTTAATTTATTTTCCACAAAGGCATCTGTATAAAATAAAATAACACCAGTTAATTAAATTCAAAATAAAAATGTAAGGCTCTAAGTATATATGTACAGTATTTATGAACTCTAAAACTGAATACAAATCTGGCGTGGTGCATTACGTGTAATCGGGTTGGACGGCTATGATGCGATACATTTCATTGTTGTCTGGTAATTTCATTTTTTGTAGTTTTACAATGTCCGTTGATCATTTCAAAAGAAAAAAAAAAAACAATATTTACTCAGTAACGGTGGGGTGTACAAATGTAATGAATTACTTTACTTCTTTGAAAACGTACGTTTCTAAGTCAGTAAATTTACTTGTACTTGAGTACAAAAACACTCTCTAAGAATGTAATTTAATCTATCTGGGAGGCGGAAACAACAGAATAATTTCTGTAAAATACACAACCACGCTTATGTGGTATATCAACGTTTTGATGTACGTCCAGCTGGGCCTAATGTGGATACACCCTAAAAACCTCATTATTTCTGAACCAAGCCCGACGGGACCTGATTGGTCGGGCCAGGTTTGCGCAGATATTTAGAATTGATGCTTGAGTTCAGGTCGTGCTTGGTCACATCAGCACCATAAGGCCTTGAACATTTTGATTTTAAAACATCTTATTATGTAGAAAGCATATGGACCTTATTCACTTGATCTCCCGTCTCTTCCTGCAGTGCGTGGCATTAGCACAAACTATTTATGTAAGATCCAGTCTTGACCTTTTCATGACATACTTTTTTTTCTTCTTACAAGTATAGAAAGAATAAAAAAAATTCTACAAACTAAACACCTTTAAATCAGAGTTGCGTTTACAGAAGAAGAAGGGTCAGAAATAGCGGTTATTACAGTCAATCAGATCAATTTCTATAAAGGCTCCTGTAATTAAAAGTAATTA
Source organism: Gouania willdenowi (assembly GCF_900634775.1). Lineage (NCBI taxonomy): Eukaryota > Metazoa > Chordata > Actinopteri > Blenniiformes > Gobiesocidae > Gouania > Gouania willdenowi. The sequence continues at coordinate 21,067,561 of NC_041061.1, read as the reverse complement.
CTTGGTTGAGAGTAGCTTTTAAAAACCTGGATAAAGATTGATACCAGCTGTGAGGGAATAGATCTGCTTCGGAAAAAGGAGTAGGGCAGAGAAATCAATAAGTGTTTGAGTATTTCATCAGTGTCAGCAGCAAAAAGCATATAATTAGAGCTGTCTGAGAAATACCAAAATCAATCACGGCTGTTTTCGCCCATTTTTTTTTTTTTTTTGCTGACGTGTATCATTGACAATTTATGTGTTTTCTCAGTTGTTTTTAGTTAACAAGGTGGTGGGGGAAAAGTCACATCTTCATCCAAATTCCTAGCAAATGCCAAGCCCATGAAGTGATTCTGCGGCGTTTGCATTCATCACTCGTACAGCGTCACGTCTCCTTACTCCTCCTCAGCACCTTAAGTATCCCTCCGCCTCAGTGCATTTACTAAGGAAGACGCCCAAGCTTGGGGATGACACATGAGTGATCAGTGTCCTCTCCACTTCATTCCAATGATCAACAGCACCTCTCAGGGGCTTCAACCAACAAATGTGGCAGGATACTCTACACTTCAAAACATACACCATCTGCCTCTGACATCCCCGAGGCAGAACAGTGAAGCTTTACTAGCGCTGAGGAGTGTGTGTGTGTGTGCATCTCCTGTTAATGAGCATCTGTGGCTTATGGTCCTTTAGTTGAAGAGGTTTTTGTGTTTTCACAGCTGTATAGTTATGGTACAAAAATGTATGCGAATGTTTTTTTTTTTTTGTCTGAAGTACCTTTGAACACATGCTAGAAATACAATTCAGTTCAACAAAAGAGAACTCAAAGCTGAAATGGGAATTGACGCAAACCGCCAAATAACACAAACAACCTACTTTAAAGGTAAAGCTCGGCAAATATCTCCAAACTGCAAGGGTTTGGTCATTGATTCTATCTTATTTCTATTTCCATTATGCCTGTCCATGGTGTCTTGTGTGTCTTCTCTTCCTATCCAGTTTTCCATAACACCATGAATGACGTCACGGGGTTAAGGATAAGTGTTCGGAGACTTCCTAAAGGAGTTAGAGAGTGGCCATCACGTTATTTTGACAATCAGACGCACTTCCACTAGGTGACGTAATAATCAGACGGTGGTGAAGGTTAGTGACGTCTGCCGTGGTGACTCTACTAAAAGCACATTTATAACACTTTCCCCTGTGCCTCTAAACACTGATATAATCTCTAATATCACAAGGTTTAGGTCTAAATTGAAATCAAAGGAAGAGAGGCTACAGAGCTGAAACTCAAAAAAATGTCCATCCATCCATTTTCAAACCTGCTTATTCCCATTTAACAGGGTCGCGGGGGTCTGCCGATGCCAATCTCCGGCTCTCATAGGGCGCTGGGCGGGGGTACACCCTGGACAGGGCGCCAGTCCATCACAGCTCAAAAACAAAAAAATGTGACATTGAGAATGGTTGCTCACTCTCACCTTTCACTTGCAAATAAACATTAATCCAAAATTAATATGATTTTATGAAATTGTTACATTTATGCAATAAATAGGCCTACATAAGGTCTCTGATCCCATTTACTTGAACAGCAGTGAGTCTGTTTTAAGTCATTGTGAGTTTCCATGAACGCTCGAATGAGCGGGTCCCTTTAGATAAAATCGCCATAAGGAATTGTGGGTCAGCATTATTTGGTCTCTTTTGGTAAAGGATGCATCACTGTTTCCTAGGCTATAGGAGGTTATAAAAGAAGCATTCAGCCTTCTTTTCTTAGCCTTTAGAGAATTGGAATGCTCCTCATCCCTAGACACTTTGGGGGTTAAGGAAAAGTGGATAGGAAAGTAGAAAGGATGACTCTGTCTCTCTCCCTGCAGGGCCTGATTGAGCATTGCTCTCAGGTGTGAGGGGGCGGAGCTACCTCTATAAAGCTGGTGAAGATGGTCTGTTCAGTAGCTGTCATTCTTGGCTTGAGACTGCAGCCACTTGTCTTACTTTTTGTCTTTATAAGTTGCGTCATTTAGTTATGTTATGTTGAATGAATGTTTGCTAGCAATTCCCCTCGTGCCATTTGTCATGAACCTGAGCCAGTTGTGACAATAATATAAAATAAATACTGTGTATAACTAATACAAATAGAACATCAGTGTTAATTCTAATCTGGGGCAAGGCGTGAATACTCTGGACAGGACAACACAAAAAGCTATTTTATTGTTTCTTTGAGGTAAAAAAAAAACTCAACTGACCTTTTCTTTTTGGCGCTAAAAGCTTTTGGGGACCCTATAACCTATTTAAACACAGATAAGGACACAGTGTAGGACTCAGATTAAAAAAAAAAAAAACAAAGGTATTTCTTTGGCAAATTGGAAGAAACTTCAAACAAATTTCAAAGATTGTAATAGTAATTTGCAAGATTGTTATGGACAAATGTTAATGCCACTTGAAGTTGGAAAAGGTTTTGTGCGTTGCAATGTGGGATTGAGAATGTCATAGAACAGTGTTTCTCAAATGGGGGTACGCAATGGGGGTACTTGAGAGAAAGAGAGTGGAAAATTAACAAAGTGTCAGTCTTTGTCCCACCCCAGGTGTGATATGATTAACATACATATATTCAGGAGCCACTAAATCAGTGTTTTTCAAGTTCACATAGTATTTAAATTTCTGAAAAATTTAAATAGGTCATTGAAATTTTGTCATTTTTTTCTTAAATTATTTTATCTTTTATTTTATTCTTTAAAAAAAAAAGCAACTGTATTTCAATACGTTCACTTTGCAAATCTAGTTAAACTAAAATGCAGTTTAAAAAAAACAAAAAAACCAAATCTTAGCTCAAACATGATCAAAATCGAATTCTACAAAACATTGTCTCTGGGGTCACCAGAAATTCTACATATCAAAATAGGGTGACAATCCACAAAACGTTGTGAACCACTGCACTAAATATTGTTTCTTTCCACTTATTTACAAAATGCAATTATTTACACTTTGTGTTATTACTCATTCATTCCATGATTAATTCTATATAGTTGTTTTCAATAGTTTTCTAAGCAAAATGATGTAGTCGGAAAAAGGGGGACTTGGATTCACAAATTGGGCATGTGAGCCAAAAAAAGTTTGAGAATCATTGCCATAGAAGAATGTCAATGTGGTGCCAAAGCGGAAAAGTCTGACGGATTCGGCAAGAAAGTTAGCAAGGATAGTTCAAGACCATCAACTAAACAGCCAGATCTTACCGTGATTTCTGGTGTTTCTTCACCAGACTTGGGAGAAAGTGAAAGGCTTGACACCATTTTTGTTCTGGTCTATTTATGATGTTCCCTGCGATCTGACGTAAATCCAATTTTGGCTGTATTTGGGTGTTTTCGTTGAAGCAACAAAATCAACATCCTTAACCATTTTGGCCATACGCAAAGTTTGCGGGGGGGGGGGGAGCGAGTCAGGGGGACAATTTCCCCACCTAGTGATCAAAACTTCATGAGTTCCCCCAAATAAATTAATTTGAAAAAATCCAATTAATAATTGTTGATTCTAACATTATTGTTAGTTTCATGTCATATATATTAGATCTACCTCAGGTGTGTTGTATAAGTTTTCAGGGAAATGGTCCATAATCTTTTGAGACTTTAGGTTGGTTCTTCTTCTGTTGCACAATTCTTTTTCACAATGTAAATGGTGAAGCGACACTGCGCCCAGCAATTCATGTATGGTACTGCAGCAAAAATATAGCAGAAAGTGGCCGCCGTCCTGATTTTATCATGAATTTCATTCAGAGTCGCGTCAACGCAAATTTTTGTAGTCAACATTATCAGTTATGTTTTTAGTCATTCTTGCATTATTGTATATGCTACACACATTGTAGTTGGGGCAAATCTCGAGACTGTCTTTTTTCACTGGTGGTTTATGTTTGTGGGAGGAGCAAACGGAGCGCAGCTCCTCGCTTCAGCAGGCAGTGAAACTCACCCAGTTGGATGTGTCGCTGGTGGGTGAAGGCAGCATTAGCCAATCAGGACGCAGAACACAATGCGCGTTCATACGCTGTAAAAAATGCATCCAAAAATGCACTGTAAAAAAAAATCAGCGAAAAGGTGAACCGCGATACAGCGAGGGACTACTGTATACGATATTTAATTCTATTTTTTCTTGCCCCCCCCCCCCAACAACAATCTCAAACTTTGACTATGGTTTTGCCGCAACTTTCAATCTGTGAAAACACAAGAAATATGTTGGAAAAAGTGGATGAGAACAACTTTTGGATGAATATGTTAGCGATGGTCGCCGGTATATTAAAATGTCAAAAGGAAGCGTAAATCAAGCCAATGCAACCTCTGCATGAGTTGAGTACAGATGAGCTGTGACAAAGGAAGTCGAGAAACCTCTATCAGGTAACAGTGAATTGTTGGGGCTTCAAACCTCAGACCAGTCGCCACCTCTCACAGCGGTGTTAGCCTCCACCTCCATCCCCCCCCCCTTTCTTCTTCCCCTCACTGTGACATTTTTCAAGGCTGTGTGTTGCCACGAATGACAACTAGGGCCTTCTTTGGAGTGCACATGTGCAGAGAGGCCTGCTAGAAGGAGATAAGAGGCCGCACACATTCCCCCACACACACACACACACACACACACACACACACACACACACACACACACACACGTGTGAGTAAAGACCAATCCCAGAATCCAAAGGAAGTCTTTGTGTCATTCTGTAGATGTCTTTGTTATTTATGCAGCTTAGACACATGGAAAGATGGATGTTCACCTTGTCAACAGTGAAAGAATTAGATTACACATACAATTTCAGCCAATTTTACTTACTGCCAAATTTTGATTGAAACTGCAGCTTTGTCCAAATCAGGTCGTGAATACTCATTGGGTTTCAGACGTAATTGGGAACGATATTGATACTGGATGTCAGAGGAACAACTCCAATCAATGATTCAGAAACTGTAAATATACCCTGTCGCTTTAGTTTGAAAGGTCAGGAAGGATTTGTCGGTGGCTCCATGGGCTCTGGCTGAGTATTGGCAGATTATATCTAGCCCTGCTGCTTTGACTTAATATGAGCCTATTTTTGAGTGTGTTACCATTTATAGGGGACACACAGCTTGTGACATCATAAACCATCTGGCTTCAGTCTCAGCAGAGTTAGTATTTTTTTTTCTTTCATTTGTAATTTATGCACATATTTAATTTTACAGAAGAAGTAGTTCATTGGTTGATTGGGATTTTAAACAGCATCTCATAGGGTTTCACATCGTGACAGGACAAAATCCAAGACTCGTCTCAATATAAAATGGCTAATAACAAATATTTTATTACAATTATTGGTTAGGTAGAGGACTGTATTATGTAAGGCACGGGCCACAGGGACCACTTTTCCTTCCTCCCCCCCCCCAAGGGTTCATTAAAAAATATGAATAAAATAAAAACAATAAAACTTAAATGAGAAAACTTAAAGATTACAGTTAAAAGACAACAGACAGATGAATATTTCTAAAGTAGAGTGTTTGAAATCTGTTGAAGTATGGCTGGACGGCTGAAGTTTAAAGTTGAATCTGTTAAATCTCAAAATGCTGAAAATCCCAATTGAAATGAATGGGAAGATTTTTGATCAAAAAACATCAACATTTATGATTAATATATTAAAAATATGCCCTGCGATGGACTGGCGCCCTGTCACAGGGTGTAGCCCCGCCCAGCGCCCAATGAGAGCCGGAGGTTGGCACCGGCAGACCCCCGCGACCCTGTGAAACAGGAACAAGTGGGTCTGAAAATTGGATGGATGGATGGACATTAAAAGTATCAGCGTATGGGGCTGAAGCAATGGCTTGCTGAATTTTTGGCACAAATCTTTGGCACAATGGTGAGGATGCTCACTAGGGTGTGCGATATATCGTGATATTATGACGCGAGATTCTCGGATTGATTTTCTTTACCTTTTATTTAATCAGGCAAGTCTTTTCCACTGCAGGAGACAATGTAAAGTTCGCTGAAACCTGGGGATGTTGACCAGCTTGTGTTTTTTCAATAAAATCTAAAAAAAAAGAACTAACTCTCTGTATTTGTTGTTCTTCGCATACACCTCATTTAAGTTGTTGGCACATGACATGTTAAAGCCAATGTTTTGAGTGTAAAATATATTTCATACATAATGTTCTCATAAAGGTGTCCACATTTACAGATTAGTTGTTTCTTAAGTCACATATAAAAACAATTTTTTGGCAATAATCGCCTTATACTTTAACATCGTGATATATCGTATCGTGACCGATTTATCAGGATACGATTCGTATCGCCAGATGCCAGGCAATACACAACCCTAATGCTCAATAATAAATGTGAACATCTAGAAACATCAATACAATAAAAAAAAAAATCAATACATTAAAAATATCAGCACATGGGGCTGAAGCAATGGCTTGCCATTTAGTTAACGATTCACTCAACTCCCGATACGATTCGATTCACGATGCTGGGTTCATGATATGATTCTCTCACGATTTATTTTACAAAATGGGAATGTAGACAAATATTCCTTTAGTTTTTTTGGGGAAAAAAAATAGAAAATACTGTACTATTTTCCTTTTATATTTCATTGTCAAAAGAATCCCTTGATAAACTATTCAAAACAATGCAATTTAACTAAAAATAAATCTTAAATGAAATAAATAAAGGAATAATACAAAGCCTATTAATTTAAATTCTGGTTCTATAGTAAACAATGCAAAACTGCATAATAATTCCTTTTCTTTTTAAAAGTGCCACTGAAAATGTATTTTGTGCCTTAACAATTGGACTTTAAAAAAAAAAAAAAAAAACAGTCTGCACTGTATTTACGTCACATTATTGTTTGGACCAGTAGAGGGCGCTGGTAACCCAGTGGTTAATTGGCATACGGATATCCTTGCAGTGAAGAAGAGATGCTACGATAGCATCCAGAGCTAATAGAAAAATGT